>NC_056732.1:390176530-390349030 GCF_019279795.1 Protopterus annectens | reverse complement strand
TCATACAACAAACAGCACATTATGCTATCTATCAGGCATATGTGTTCAACTAATAACCAGGTGACCCTGTGGGGTGTCCCCAAGCAGGACTCACTAGTATATGCTGTATATGTGCCACATGCACACCACATGGGTGGCATGCAGACACATTTTATTTAATGCCCTGAGCATTACAGACCACAAAATTAGTTCAGAGAGTAAAAGCACCTGCAGTTTATTATCTCTGCCCATCTAGACCAGGTGGTACCTTGACTGCAACATAGGTGCAATCTTTGGCACCCAACAGAAGGCCTGCAAGTTATTGATTGCTCTGGTGTCCTGGGGAACTTGACATGCACTAATACATGTTGTGGCATAATGTCAAGGAAGTGGTATAGTATTCATAAGGCTAACCCTACAATATCTGTAGTATGTCCCCTGTAAGTTAGTGGAAGATCCCTGTAGCTAATATGTTAATGCTACACATACCTTTGTGTCAGCCATAAACAGCATACCACGCATTTCCCATCAACTCTACTTGTGGGTGACAAAGTTTGATTAGGTGTTTTACAGTACCCCTGTCCATTTAATAACAGACTGTGATCTATTTATCTGTCTAACTGTTTATCTGTCAGGTGGTGACAAGTCAGATGCTGCTTGTAATGTCTCTATTTGCACAGAAAGCTGCAAGGTGCTCCATTGTAAGCCCTTGCACTGACATCATCAGCTCACATATGCTGTTGCACTACTGCTGCTGCAGGTCCCATCAAATATGCTGCAAATCTCAGCATTTTGCATAGGTAAGCATAGCCATGCAGAGCTGCTTTTTTATACATCTCTGAATGAGTCCAAGATTTTGGGTCCTTTCATTTGCATATTTTAAATTGCTAATTTGCATGGGGCTCTTCATAGGCATATGAATATGCACACATTTCAATTTGCTGCATATCTTGCTATTTTGACTGTTGCACAGTTGTTCAGTCTGTCTTTGAACCATCCTGCACATGATCATTATCCATGCTGTTTTGTGCTGTGTACTGCATTTATCCTGAATGAATCCTAGCCTTCAACTAAATTATTGGGTACATAGTGAATGGGTCAATAAGAAAAGTACTATTTTTCTAAATTTTTGTTTAAAGGAGCTGCTATAGTAAATGTATCTGTTAGTTGTTGTTGTTGTTTGTCTTTCGGCTTTTCCTAGTTAGAGGTCGCCACAGCGGAACTCCAGTCTGCTAATGATTGGCAGTAGATTTTTACAAACGCCGAGGTGCCAGCTCGACGTTCAACCTTCAATGAAGGAACACCCATTTACACATGTCTTTCGAATGTCCACCCAACTGGGAGGAGGACATGCAGACTCCACACAGAAGGCACTCCCCGCACTCCAGCCGAGAATCGAACGGGAGAACCTCTTGCTGTGAGGCAAAAACACTACTGCTGCACCACCGCGGATAAATGTATCTGTTAGTAAAATATTAAAATAGGGAAATTACCTAACCATCTCTGTTTGAAACTCCTTGAACAGTATAAAAGCACCTCTTCTTAATTTTCTTATTTTATTAAAATGAAGTATGTTCTTTATTACAAGCTCTTTTTTCTTAAAATGCCTAAAAGGATGTTTTGTACCAAAGTCATACAAGGTGGACCTAAAATGCAATAAAATATAGAATTCTGTGTCAAGTATTCTGCATTCATTGTGAGGTTTACATTAACTCCATTCCACATGAAACCATACTATTAGGAGACTTTAATATTGACTGGATCAACTGCTCCAGCCATAATCCCACTGTCTTTATAAACCTCCACTATAACCACTCCAACTAGAACTGACAAAACATCCAATCACCAGTCCATCTTGGACTGGATCCTGGTATCTGACCCCAATCTTACACAACAATCTGGCTGTCTTCCAGATACCCTAAGCGACCATCATCCTACCTACCTAATTAGGAACAAATCCCAAGCCATCAGCCAACCTATCCTCAGAGTAGTCCGTAACAAAAAGACCTTCATACCTACTGATGTCATCAATGCACTAACAAACTGCAACTGGACTCCCCTAAAGCAATTATCTCTAGACAAAGCAGTTGAATACTTCAACACAACCTTCCTAAAAATCCTGGACCAATATGCACCCTCCCGAACCATTAGAATAAAGACTAATTATGCCCTATGGCTAACAAATCCCACTAAAACTATAATGAAAGAAAGGGACAACACCTGGTCTCAATATCAAAAAAACTAAACCACTACCTTAAGACAAAACTACCTACAGCTCCGGAACAAAGCCAAAAAACATATCAAACTAGACAAATTAACTACTATCAAAACCTACAAGAAAAATATGCTCATAACCCCCAAAAATTCTGGAACACAATAAATTGTATACTGCACCCAGGAAAGTCCACTACACCAACCCCTGTGCTACCAAATAATCATGAAAACATACTCACACAATTTAATAAATTCTTCACCAAAACAGTCCAGACCCTTGCCAATGCCAAAATAATAGTACTACCCACCCCACATCAATAACTACCACAACCCACCCCAATACACAAAACAATACCCCCGGTTTTCAACTTCACCCTGTGTCCACCAAGGCAATTTCTAAACTTCTTACGAAACTTAAACCAACTACTCTAGCAGCAGATAAGCTACCAGTAGACTTCCTTCAAATATCAGCTGAAGCTATAGCCAATCTTGGAAAAACTCCCATATCATCCCACTGCACAAAGGAGATAACTCCTTAGAACTTACCAACTATCGCCCTATAGCTATCTTACCACCGTTATCCAAAGTATTAGAAAGATTAGTTCATACTCAACTTATGCAATATCTCCAGAATAACAACCTACTCTTTATATCCCAGTATGGCTTTAGACCTTCCCACAGCACCAAAACAGCATTATTATCATTTACCAACATAGTTATCCACCACAGAAACAAGGGTCTATTCACTTCTTCCATATTCTTAGATTTATCAAAAGCCTTTGACCTGGTAAACCACAGCATGCTTCTTGCAACTCTATCTACCCTAAGGGAAGTAAATAGTGTGGGAAGAAATAGCCAGGGAATTGTTATGGCTAGGCTTGTATAGGCCCTAGGGCTGATAGCCTAGTACCAACCTATGAACCTATATAAGTCCCTCCTCTGTATCATGGTTTAACAGCTATTTATCAGATGGACAGCAAGCTGTCCTATGGCAAGTCCAATTGTCCCCCCTGCTACCAGTAACTATAGGAGTCCCTCAAGGGTCTATCCTCAGCCCTCTGTTGTTTTCTGTATTTACTAACCAGATATCTTCATCCTTACCAACTGCTTCAGTAGTACAATATGCTGACGACACCACCCTTATATATGCCGCCCCTACCCTAAGTGAACTACAAACCCTAACCCAAAACATCTTCACCCTTGCCGAAACCTGGTTCACTAACATCAAGCTTCTTCTTCACCGCAAAAAAAACAAACTAATTCTCTTTGGCCTAGGTAGATCTACCCCCCTGAGCAACAACTTCATCAACTCCAAAGAAAACATTCAAATTAGTTCAACCACACACACTAAACTGCTAGGCGTATAGATAGACAATAACCTGAAATTCGACATCCACATAGCACAAACTATCAAGAAAGTCAATAAAAAGCTAGGCCTCCTCTACAGGAATAAACAGTTTATGACTAAACATACCAAAGTTACCATCGCTAGGACTCATCTCCTATCCACCCTCCTCTACGCCTCTCCCATCTTGATTAATCTACGCCAAACCAAACTAAATAAAATGGAATCTTGCTATAATAAGATTGCCAAGTTTGCATCTGATGCTTCTTACAGGTCCCACCACTGTCTATCCCTAAAACAGCTTAACTGGCTTGAGTTGCCTCATATACTCATGCTCAATCAACTCTCTATAGCTCACAAGCTCTACTACCTCCCTGAGTTAACCCCAGCACTTCAGCATTTAATACAGCCCCACATTCCCACTAGAACCCTATGATCTAACAGCCAGAACCTAATAACTGTCATCCAACATAAAAACAACACTGGCAAATTACTCTTTGCCAGCACCATTGCCAAAACCTGGAACACACTACCAATCCATATAACTTCTACCACCTCCTTCAGTCATTTCAAAAAACTCCTTAAAACCCACTACTTAACTAACTGGCTATGCTCATGTTAAACTCCAGTTTAATCCATACCAATCTAATTATGTCACATGTTCAGATAAGTATAAACAGATTTGCCCTAAAAAGCTTGCAAACCCAGATACTGGTAAAAAAAAATATATATATTTTTTTTTAAGTTTTTCACTATGTACCTCAATGTTTTTACTATGTACCTCAATGACTATCTACTGTGCTAACTAAAACTGTTAACTTCTAACCTATTATGTACTAAAAATCAATTGTATTTTCTATATTTTGTTCTCTTGTGTACTGCATTATATTGTACTGTGGAACTTTTCTCCCTGGGCCTCTGCTGAAAATGGACCTGTGTCCAGTCGGACTTTCCCGGTAAACCAATGTAAATAAATAAATAAATAAATTAGATTGGCTGAAATAATTCTTACAGACCTACCTGTCCAGATAATCCCCAGGGTTTAGAAACAAGCTTAGTGAGATTGTGGAATCCCTACTGCAGGTACAGTTCATAGTGTGATGTGATCCCAAGGTTAATTATCAATTAACTAAGTTGAAATTCACAGCCCAGTTTTCTGCAGATTAAAAAACTTGCTTGCACTAAGTGCAGAGTCTGTGACAAAGGAGGAAATCCCACAGTCATGGCTTGAAGTCTGATAAGAAAAATAGATGAGCACTGAGTATGCATGCATGTGCATAAGTGTAAATTTGCAACAGTACAGGAAAACAAACATGGCACTTTAAAGGGACCACTGCAATGTTTAAATCTGTTTTTTGACCATAAAAGGAATGGAAATGGGTGCATAGGGCAGCCCAAGAAAGGGACAGTAAGCAATGGACCATACAAAAAACAGGGAATGTAAGAACTGGATTGGAGACAGGGAGGGAAGGCTGGAAGGCTATACCTTTTTGTGGAACAGGTGTCCATTGTTTAAGTAGGAAGGCTGGGGAAGGCTGTAAGGAAAGATAAAGGTATGGAAAGAGGGTGTGGGTCAGAAACACAGGCAAAATCGCAAGCATATTAGAGAGACAAAAACTTGCAGGGAGATGTTGGCATACAGAGGGAATTAGTTACATGCAACGAAGGGAAGCCACTGGTGATGGGGAGGACTAAGCAAAAAATGGGGGAGGGCAATGACTCACAAGGAAGGGGAACACCACGATGAGGAGTAGGTGGGTATGTCTTTCTATATTGCACTGCTTGTTCAATACCCAGGGGGATGTCAAACAGCACCCTGACCACTCTTCCCACTGGACCTCTCTCAAGCTGGTGATGGCATGGTGAGGCAGTGATACAACTCTGTTAGTCACAACCAGACTCTTTCTAAGAGGCTGATGCAGGCTTCCAGCTTCCAGTTTTAGCAAGATATCCCACTAACTCTACCAGCTCCTTGTCATAATAGATGATAATCTTAAATTTGACCTCCACATCCAAAGCAATATCAAGAAAAAAACATCAAAAACTAGACATGCTATACAGAAACAAACATTTTCTGAGCACACCCACAAAAATTACGCTGGCCAAAATCCACCTTCTGCCCTCCATACTCTATGGAGCACAAATTCTAACCAATTTACAGTCGTCCATGAAAAACAAACTTGAAAGCTGCTACAATAAATTGCCAAGTTTGCTACTAATTCATCCTTCTTTACCCACCACTGTAAAGCTCTACATACCCTTAGCTGGCTGGAACTTCCTCTCTACCTCTCCTGCATTCAGCTTATAACAATACATAAACCATGCACAAACCATTAGCCTGCCCAGCTCTTACCCCTTTAATCAATATATATTTCCCTAAAAACACTCTTAGATCAGAAGATAAACAAATTCTCACCATATCTAAACCAAATAAATCCCCTGGACAAAGCCTATACTCATTCTTAGGTTCATAGGTAGGTACTAGGCTATCTGCTCGAGGGCATTTATAAGCCTAGCCAGAGTGTGTTGGCTTTCACCACCCCATTGATTAATTAACTGGTCCTCTGTCACGCAGAGCCAATGAAGTGATCCCAGGGGTGTATTTCCTCTTACCCATCCACTCGTCAAGGTTTCTCTTGAAGAGTGTTAGTGAGGGGCTCTGCCTGATGTAATTTGGAATTTTGTTCCAAAGCATGGGGAGTCTCTGTGACAGGAATCTATCCCTCCAGCATGTTCTATTTATTGTTGTGGCAAGGTTTAGCTCACTAGAGCGCGTGGCTCACAGTGACTTGGATTTCTTTAGGTGGTGCATGTCCGTCAGTTCTAAGTTGGACATGGCTTTGTAAGTCAGGCAGAGATCACCTCTGAGTAAGCGATATGCCACTGAGTACAGCCAGAGTTTTTTCAGTCGAGCTGCATAGGACATATGTTTGAGGCCAGTAATCCTCTTGGTGAGGTACTTTTGTGGTCTTTCCAGCTGTTGGAAGTGTCTTGTGAGGTACATTCCAAATGGGGCATTGTACTCTATGATGGGTCTAATGAGTGATGAGTAGAGGCGCACTATAACCTCTTTATTTCTAGATGTGAACCCTTTAGTAATTAGATGGGCCACATAGAAGGATTTCCTAACTACTTTGGCAATATGATTGTCAAAGGAGAGATTACTATCTACCTGGGTCCCCAGATCTCTTATTACCTCTTCTGTATTAAGGAGGCTGCCACCTATGTGGTAATTCGTGGGTGTTTTGTTTTTCCCAAATGGGATGACTATGCATTTTTTGGCATTTAGCTTGATGCCATGACTTTGACACCAGGTGTCCGTCTCAGTAAGGCCCTTTTGGAGGATGTACGTGTCAGCCGGAGAGTCAATTATGGCTCCCAGTTTGCAGTCATTGGTGAACTTGGTTAGCCATAGTCCTCCTGTGTTTGCTGAACAGTAGGGGTCCCAGGACCAAGCCTTGCGGAATACCACTTGTGACTGGTTTAGAGTCGGACCTGGAGCCCGCTATTCTTACCGTGAGTTCTGTCTGAAAGCCAGTTGGCAACCCATCTCATGACATAGGGGTTTATGTTCAGGCTGGTGAGTTTTTCTGTAATACCCGAGTGGGGAATGGTGTTGAAAGCCTTGGCAAGGTCAAGGTAGGCTGTGTGAACCACCTTTCCCTCATCTATGGCCTTGGTGACTGTCTTGAAGAAGTCAACCAGGTTTAGTAGGCATGATCTGCCCCTAACAAAGCCAAACTGGGTTGGGTCAAGTCTTTAGAGGTTCCCAATGTCTTTGTTAATGAGTTCCATGATGATGCGCTCCATAGCCTTGCAGACCAGGCTAGTCAGGCTTATGGGGCAATAGTTACCAGGGTCAGTTGTGGCCCCTCCTTTGTGGAGAGGAATAACTGTTGCTGTGCATCATTCTATGGGCACATAGCCTGTGGAGAGGCTGAGGTTGAATAGCGTGTTTAGGTGGGGGGTTAGTTCATTCTGTAGTTCGTGCAAGATGCAGCCTGCGACACCATTTGGTCCCATTGACACTGTGTTTTTGGCTTTTGAAAAGGCTGTTTTCACCTGTGCGTCTGTGATTTTTGGGACACTTCACTTTTCCGGTATTGTTGTGGGCCCTTTTGGAGGTGAGAGGGGGGTGAAGTTTGCACTGAATCTATCTGCCAGGATGTTGGCAATATCAGTAGGTTCAGTATATTTTGTGCTATTTTGCACTAGTTCAGTGCATATCTGTGAGTTGCCACTTAGATTCTTAACATAGCTAAAGAAGGTTTTGTGGTTATCTTTTGAATCCTTGGCTATTTTTCTTTCGAAGTTAGCCTTGGATGATTTCATGAGGAACCTTACTTTCTTACTGATACTGGTCAGGGATGTCTTTCCTTCTTGGGATTTGCTTTTTTCTGAACTAGTTTCCTCCTTCTATTGTATAGCCTGTTTATTGCAGGGGTCCACCAAACTAGTTTCCTTCTCTTAGAGGAGTGAGTCTTGGTTTTTGCTAGGGATGGCATGATCCATGCATCCTTGTAGCTGCTCATAGAGTGCATTTGTAAAGGTTTCTGCATCTTATGCAGCGTTATCCTTTAGCATGGGGCCTGTGAAACTTACCACCTCTGTCTTAAGTAAGGTGAAGTTTGCTTTAGAAAAGTTTTTTACTGTGGTTTCCTTAGTTGGGGGTGGTGGTGGGGTGTGGGCATCCAGATTAATTTATGGTCTGATCTAACCAGTGACATGTTGACCTCCGGTGTGGAACACCTGTCGCCCATGTTGGTGATGACCAGGTCCAATATGTTTTCACCTCTGGTAGGGGAGCTTACCAGCTGATCCAGGGCGTTTGAGTTGATGAATTCCAGTAGAAAAAAAATGGAACTCCTTACCTCTAACCACCAGAACTATTTCTAATCTACCCACCTTAAAATGCTCCCTAAAAAATACTTTACAAAATCTTGGACTTGCTCCTGTGAAAATCCTGACTGAATTTTCCTCTTCACTCTACGTCGCACCTCACAACCCTCTCCAACCTCCTACTCCACTCCCTTCTTTTGTTTTTTCCACTGCCTTACCTAACCCACCTCATCTCTCCAGACCTTTCCTCTACCTCTTTCTCTTTCTTCCCAACTCACCTAAGTTACCTTAAGACACCCTACATGCACTCTTTTTATAATCTTCTTCCATAATCATAATATGAGCACCATCTCTCATACTAAGACATCACTCGATTTCCCCTCACTGTCTCTAATCATGTAATCTCTGATGTCTCTTTAAATATCTTATTAGAACTGTCTCAGGTCTCATTTATAACATACGAATCTATGTAACAAATAATATATGACTATGGAGTTTTTCCTCACATATTTTCTCCAACCCATGTTATTATTTTTCATTGCACACTGCTATGAAACATATGTTTATGTTTTTTCTTATTACAAGAATATTTCACTCATGTTTTGTAGTGTAACATGATACTTTATGATTTAAAATATCTGTACTCGATTCCTGAAAGATTGTGATTGTGGAGCTTTTCTCCCTGGGCCTCCTCTGAAAATGGGCACTTTCAGGCCCAGTCGAACGTTATGGGTAAATAAATGTAAAATAAATAAATAAATTCCTGACCCCCAGCAGTGCCACCAGAGGGAACAGTGACACTCCCAGGTGGTGAAGCATCACCTGGTGCAAGAGAGGTGGCCTCTTATTTGTCCCCTGCTGCACCAACCAGGGAAGCAGGCTGCAATACAGGTGGTGAACATGCAGGAGATGGCTTGACCTGGGAGGCAATGTAGATGGTGGCCATACCATTGGCACAGCCATGGCAGCTGCTGTATAAACTGCAAACATAAATGAAGAAAAATAAAATAGCAGTGAGAAAAGATAGATATTAAAAAAGGACAGAGGCAAAGGAACAGAGGGATAAGAGAAATAAGCATATGCATAAATTATACATGTTATATATAAAGCAGAACATCAAATGACTATATACTACTAAAGCAGTAAAGCTGCATATCAATGTAGTGCCATTGAATGCACACATGTATTATCAACCTGCTCCTATGCTAGAATGTGCTATCAGAAAGGGGAGCACAGCATTCCTGATGTGTTTGCAAAGATGTGTTGTGGAACTTGTGAGAAAGACTAATAGCATGCCTCTACACTGCAGTTAGACCAGGGTAATGCTGTGTACCTCTGTCATCCTATAATTATTCTCTGTAACACGGCTAAGTCTGCCATGTGTATAACAATCACTCTGCAAAGATCTCACATACTAATAAGCTGTATAACTATTTAGAATACCAGGAACTGTGTTATATATGTACCCTGCATACCTTAAGATAGGCAGAGTTACCATCTGAGCTACAACTAGGACAAGGCATAAGGGGCATTTGCCAGGTACAAGCTGTCAGGGGCCTTGATTGTCAGGTTCTGATGGTATGAGAGGGTAGTACTGGCATTAGTTAATGAATGCTGAAATTGCATTTGCAGTGACAGCACAACCAGTGAAGCACTCAGTGTGTGTGGTACTTTAACTGGCTGTCTTTTACATTTGTAGCTTCTTAGTTTCATAGTAGAAGAGCTTTTCTTATATACAGTGTGAAGTCCTTGCCGTGTCAACATTAGTTTATGAATGTGGACTGCATTTGTAGTCACGGCTACAGTGCTGAAGTGCTCCGTGTCTTGTAGTTTTACTGCAGAATCAAGCTTTTTACATCTGTAGCAAGCAGCTTGCAAAAGCTTTCAGATTTTTTTCAGATTTCTTTTATTAATGAGGCCAAGACATCAGATGAGCTACCTAAGGTTCTGACTACCTTTACAGGATCACTTTCTTGCATGCTGGTGACATACAGCTAACTTAGATGATCTAAAGCACTCTGAATGCAATTATAACTACCAAATGAAAATAAATAATATCCACCCCTTCAACTAGAAAGCCTCCTCATCTGCTTCCTGTTCTTGTTTGTCTTTCGGCTTTTTCCCGGTAAGGGTTCGCCACAGCGAAACTCCAGTCCGCTAATGATTGGCAGTAGATTTTTTTACGAAACGCCGAGGTGCCAGCTCGATGCCCAACCTTCAACGAAGGCACGCCCATTTACGCACGCATGTCTTTCGAACACTACCCAACCACAGGGAGGACATGCAGACTCCACACAGAAGGCACTCCCAAGCCAAGTCGAGAATCGAATGGGAGAATCTCTTGCTGTGAGGTAACAACGCTACCACCGTACCACCGCAGAACCTCATCTGCTTCCAGTACAGAAGACTATTCTCCAATACAGCCTCCTGTGTTAGAAGTGAAAAAAGATCATTAAGTTACATGCCTGTTAAGTAACACATTCATCAAACCAACAGAATAAAAGTACATCTCCAGTGCCCTTATTCTGACCTTTTCTTCCCACCTGCTAAAAAAGACAGGATGGCACCTTCTCAGGTCACTGTAGTGGGGCCTGTGTCTCCACTAAGGCACTCACCATGATTAGCAGATAAGGGAGAACAGAACTTTCTTGCTGCACTTCCAAGGAGACCTGACAAACTCAGAGCCCTTGAAAGCCATACCCATTCAACAGGTCACATTTCAGAGAACTATAACAGACCTCTCATGGTCATACACATTTATCTTTTTGGCATTTGCTGTGCAACACAGAGTATCTTTGTAGCATGACCTGTCACCTGCAATGTGGCCATTATGTAACAAACACAAAATGGTGAGGCAGGGTGGTGTTGAGATATGAAAAATGGAATGAAATGGGTGTAGTAGTTACATATTGTGTAAGTATGACAGCAGTTTGTTTTTTTTAGCTCAGCTACTGGATACAAAAGTAAGATACTTTTCCCCATTTCCCATAAGAGTCATTGACCCACCTATGCACATCCAGTGTGTATCACAGGTGCTCATTTGAGTGCACAAGATTAGCGTGACTTGATCAACAGGTGTGACACTTAGAAACTGCTATTGGGTAGCATTCATTAATTGGTGCCTAATGAGCATAACTGCCACTTTGAAGGACTCAAATGTATGTAATACAAATCCTGGCAGCCACTATGAGTCTCATCACCCTATAGATGATCACAAACAGGCAATCCCCCAGGGTTGTGGAACTTAAAGAGAAAGTCACTTTACTAAATGCTACCCGTCTACAAGGTAGGTGAATACTTCAAAAGCTGAAAATACTGGCTGCCTTCACATAATATATTTATTTATAACAGCATAGCTACTGTGCTTATTGTTTTAAGCAACAGGGGGTTACCTTGCCAAGAAAATATACAAATCCATGAAGAGTTCTACAGTACCATCCCACAGCAAGTATTTGTTTTACTATGTCACCTTGTCAGTTTTAATCACAGTATAAATGCAGTTAAACAAGTGTCCTTTGTGCATGATTATGTTGTGTGAGGCTGTGTACAGGTTGGTAACCCCTTCCAACAGGTAGGCAATGAGCAGGCTAATCCCTCTCCTGTACTTCATAGCAGAGCTGTGTTGTTCTGCCAGTGCCTATAGCATTTGTTATGGGGGAGCAAGGAAGTAAGGACACAATTATGTACATAGTACTACTGGATACAGCAGCATCATGGAGCACAGGTGGACAGCAAGTGCAAGAGAAATTGTACTACATCTTATTTATATGTACATTAGATGCATCACACTAGCAGTATTACAGATTGCTATGTGTGCCTCTCATAAAAAGGATAATGTCAGTGCATTTTGCATCAAAACACCTGGAGACCATAAATGCATATAGCTATATACTTGGTTTGCACAATCTGTAACTGAAGCACACAGCTTCCTCCTACTGGTGGAGATATCCCCTGTGTCAGTGAAGTACATGTACCCTTAAATGGGTTCTGTTCATATCTGTAGCAGCTGTACCTATTTGTATATACAATCATATTAGCTGTCTATGTTTACAACCCTATGCTGTCACAAGCATGGCATCTAGAAGGTCACCCCCTAGTACTCATCATATAGATGATAGTCAGCTCTGCAATGTTGTAGCAGGCCATTGCCTGATATCAGCAACTGCAGGCTTGCCATGGCCCCTGTTCTGTGCCACTTTTTTTAGGAGGGGGCCAACACACAAGACATAAACAAACACTGTTTATGGGCATGCATATGCTTGTGCTGCGGTCCACAGATATCTATTACTGACACTTACCTGCAGCACATATGGAACACCTAGACTGTATCA
This sequence comes from Protopterus annectens, assembly GCF_019279795.1. Taxonomy (NCBI): domain Eukaryota; kingdom Metazoa; phylum Chordata; order Ceratodontiformes; family Protopteridae; genus Protopterus; species Protopterus annectens. The sequence goes on along the minus strand of NC_056732.1, from coordinate 390,336,322 downwards.
GGGTGGGTGCATAATACCTACTGATGTGGTTATCCAAACGCACTTTTTCCTCTTCCTTACACAACAAGATGCCAAGAAAAAGCAAACAAAGGAAAAGTGAGTTCTTCCATACAGAGAATGAGATTAATCATGAGAAATCTGACCTTTCCATTTGCAACTATGGCTGGGGGGATGTGGTAAATAGCATAAATGCTGCTGGCACCTAGGGAATAAATTATAAGCAAGTCAAATACTGGGTCACTGAGATAATTAGTGTTGCCAAATTTCATGCCTCCTGTCCTGTACAGAAGCTGAAAATGATGGGAGGTGACCCATTGACTGACCATCATTACCACATATAGAAGAGTTCCTTGCCTCTCTGTGTGGAGGTTCTGAGTTATCAAAGCACCATAGTGGAGTCCTAGATATTAGAGTTGAACTTGACCACCCTCCAAGAAGATCTGTTGGAGATACTCCAGGTGTGCATATCCTTACATTATCAGAATGCTGTGTACTGGGTAACTGTGTTGTGTAGTGTAGATTAAATGCAGTATCCCCTTTTTCATAAGAATATCAGGACTTCAGAGCAGAAGACCATCACTGTATCACTGTATACAGTAGTATTTATTCATTTGCTAGTATTTAAGTAATGGTGATAAATCTTACATAGTCTGGATTTTTTTCCTTTGGTGTCTTCACAGGTGATGTTTCTGTCAGGCTCCTCTGCCATGCATATACTGCTGCCTGATGGTGGATAAAACTTAGGCTCTGACAATGACATCAGCAGAACTTTGGCATGACCAGGGGTCATGGTGTCTGTTTTATTTCTTTATTTTACGTTTATTAACCAGGTAGATGAGCTATTCCAAGGACCCTTTTCAGCCATGACATGTGGGCCCAATGGGCAAATACAAAATACAGACAAAAACATGTATTTCAATGAACAGAGTATGTGCAAAGTATTGTGCATGATAAACATTTCAAATAAATATAAATAAGCAATGAAAATATCTAAACACATCTGATAAAACAATAATGTGTTGAAAGCAGGTAATGTGGAATTCAGATCTCCACCCCAGTTAGTGGACATGGCATGTGTATCTGTGGACACCCAAGACACATAGGAAGACATAGAAGGACAAGAAGTTAAAGAAAGGATTACCTAGAAAAGGATGCAACCCCCTGATTACCACAGTCTCCAGTGAGCATGAAGAAGATTGTGTTAGATATCATGGCAGGGACTGCGGACACCATGGGTACTATCCCCACCAGAGATAGCTGCCTTGGCATCCATAGAGCCATCACAGAGGGACAGACCAACAACACCTTAATTATTCAATGAGATGGTAGACATTTAACAGGGTATGTATGTGAAAACCTGAGGGAGTGCATGTTCAATATGTGTGATATCATAGACATGTTCTGGGGGTAGCTTACATGACTCAGGTCTCCCTTTAAATATAGGCAGTGCGCCAGGCACACTTCCCATAGTCATTTCTCCTCATCTCTCTCCTGTACTGAGAGATGTCATGCAAGGGGAAGGCCATGGTCTGGCACATATAGTGCCATAACTTCCACCTCACCATTTCATGTGGAGGGAAGGAGAGAAATAGTTAGACAGCAACTAAGGCATAAAACTCCTGCCTGAATGCTGCAGATTATGGACCACTGCTCACATTCACACAACATACCATATTCTAGGCAAAGGCTGCATAATGCCTATGAACCTCACATGAGAGTGCACTCCTTAGGAGGAGGGCATGCATTGTCTGCACAACTATCTCCTGTGGGAGCCCTGGAACTATCTCTAAGATCTCACCACACAGCTGTGACATATGCTGAGGCTGTGTCCCAGGAAAAAACACACTCATATGTCTACAAAGACCATGCCCACACATGAACAACAATGGTTACAGTGCCTCCTACCTACCCAGTGCTCCCTAGTCTCTCTCAACATCTGATGCTCACAGCACCAAATTTCTTTCAAACATGTGAGCATAAACACCTTTGCCTTTGGATGATATTTGACACCTTGTCCCTCCCCACCTGTGCAAATGGAAGTAACTGTGCTCTGTCTTCTGAATTCTGTTTTGTTGTAGCCTATGTGGCCAGTCTATGCATGGTGTAGCATAGTCACAGTGAAGGTTTACTGTGTACCACTTTATTCTGTGCCATAGTTTTTGAATCCGCAGCTGCCCTTTAACCAGTGCCATGGCATACTATGCTCACCTTCATCTGAGCTAGTTGTCAACTACAGCTGTCCCCACCACCCCAGTGTCCTCATCTGGCTCCTCCCCCACTGCCTGAAGTGGAACGTCTTCCTTCTGAATGAGTCTGCCCTGCAGATACTGTTTTCACAAAATGATGTAATGTAACACAGCACTAAGTGAAAATATCGTACTATATGTAACAGGGTCATATTGCAGGAGACCACCAGATACATACAGGCAGTGAAATCAGGTCTTCAACAGGCCAATGACACATTTGATTTTGACTCAAATTTGCAACAGAGTATAGTTTCAGACACTCTGTACAATAGTCTAGGGATTTATGGTAGTTGTCCACGGTTCCAGGGCATATCTTTTATCACCAATAAGATGTCCCTTGATAAAAACACCCTGCACAAATCACTGATATAAGTCAGATGTGCATCATATGTGGGAGCTATGGGTCTTGTCTGGGAAGCCATAACATACAATGTATAGTGTACCCTCTGAATTATAGACCATTTGGCAGTGGACAGAGTGGAAACCATTGTGGTTAATATATCTTTTCCCCTACTCCCCAGCTGAGGCCCTTATTGCAATGTGGTAGCAGTCTACAGGTACCGGTACCACAGGGAAATGGGCTGTATTATGAAAAGCCTGCATGGTATTAGCTATATCTCCTCTGTGATATGTGGAAACCGCATATGCTCTCACACATGTTGTAGTATAGCAATGAGGACCTAATGGAAAGTCCTTGAGACAGATGCCTGAGATACCACCACCATATCCCCTGTTAGTCACTGAAACCCATATATTTCTTGGTATCCATAGGAATAGGTTCTCCACTCATTCCACATGCTTTGAAATGAGGACAACACATCTCCACCTGTTACTGCATGGTGACTCTATCCACATGGTAGTAGTCTATGATTTCAGTGTCATGAAGGTCATGAAATGGTAGGCACAAACACAACTCAGATGAGATTAACAATACACATCACCATGACTACCAGCTGCAAATACAGCCTGTTGCATACATGAGTTTGTTAATGCTGTGGCTACTCCATAAATCATTCTGCAAATCACTTCCTGCAACTCCAGAATTTTACTGTAGTCATTAACTATGGAGCTAGCTTCTCTAGCCATGGTATTTATACTTCTCTGAATCACTTTGACATATTGTTTACTCTGATTTGCATCCATGGAGACACTCATTTTAATAATGTTTCTCTTTACCACTAGCATACTATGTAGGCCACAGGATTTATTATTCTTCCCCGCTTACCCTCAATGAGTTTCTGAATCAACCACACCCTGTGTGTGGCCACTCACCATGCAAAACCACTTACCACAATGCTGAAAATGTATCTGGATCCCTGTCTATTTTCTTATATTAATTTTTAAATATGTTATCCCACTTCATCTTTTGTGGCATTAATAGACTGTTTATAAAATCTACAGTATCAGCAGATTCCTTTTTGAAAATGGTCGAATGACTGATAAAGGACAATTGAAGTATAAACATTTATTTGGGTGTTTGTTCTGTTGTAAAGTATTTTGTATACCTGACTTTCCATAACTGAAGATATATTTTTAAACATTACGAATAAAAATGTTATTTTGCCCTTTTGCTTGACACTTCTAACTTTAAAGGCCTTCTCTTTAAATATTAATGTTTCTGTTTTTTCTAGGACTTATTTCATAACTCATAGTAGGAGTAGCTTGGTGAATTGGTGCACCCTGAGCAATTCCAGACTGGCAGTCCCCTGAAAATGGGTATCCTACTGGTGGACGAAACTTGAACTCTGGAGCTTTGACTGTCTGAGTTTCAACTTGCCAATGATCAGAATTCCTGTTTACTGTCAGTGAGTTGCACAAGAATTGATTCCCTTTTGGGGGGAATTTCCCCCCTTCTTCGAGTTGGTACTCCCATAGAGTTGGTATATATATATATATATATATATATATATTTAGGGGGTGCAGGGGAGCATGCCCCCTGCAAAAAAACTTTTGAAAAGTGTTTTTCGGCACAATATTTGTGGTGAATGTAGTTCTGGGATATCAGTCCTTGGTGCATCTGCTTTGGTCTACTCAAAGTGGAAGCCTTGAAAACAAACTTAAAGACAAAAAAAAGTTCTGCTGTATTGTGCTACTCTGTAATTCTGTAACTATGGCAAAAGTTACAATGCCGCCACATTTGCCGGTACTGCACTTCCGCACAATTGTCATTACAAATCACACCCCTAACTGCTTGCACCTGGGACAGCTATTCCCTTCATCTTACCCTAGCTACAACTCTTCTGTAAGCTATTATCTGTTGAGTTTAAGCTGGAATACTAAAGAAGGTTTTCAAAGAAACCACAATAGTTAGAAGGAAATGAAAAGCATAAATTTAAAATCTAATATTGTTGGAACCTGGAATGATTTGTGTATTTTAAAACAATTCAAAAAACTTTATTTTGAAAAACAGGTGGAAATCATTACAGCATACAGAGGAGTTCAAAGTTCCAATGGTAAGAAAACATATAAACCAAATGGGATGTATAGTGTTTATTCATTTTAGTCATTTTTGACACCACTGACTATAATAACAGGATGGAAGTAGTATTAAACAATTTGGCTTATTCTAGGGTATCGCTTAACGAATACAACATAGCCTTGTCTAGAGTTAAAAACTATTTCAGAGACTTATCCATTGAAGCTAAAATAGACTTAGACACCTTCAACTTTATTAACATCCCTTTTCCAAAGTTACTAATAATGTTTGGAATCCCTAAAATCCACAAGGATACTTTGAATCCACCAATGAGACCTCTCATAGATGGTAGAGCATCTTTAACGTACCCTTGTGCTAAAGTAGTTGACTCCATACTCCAAAAATACCTGAGAGAAATCCCACAAGTTTGTAAGGACTCTTGGTCATTTTTGGAGAGTCTTAACAATTTGTTCATCGACCATGATTTTAACTTTCTGACCATTGATGTGGTCGATCTATATACTTCTATTCCACATATGGAGGCAGTGGAATGGGTGTCTTTAATGTTAAAGGAAATGAATGCTTCAACTAATGATATAGATGTAGTCTCTGAACTCATAGACATAATTTTGACAAATAACTTTTTTACATTTAATGGTCAGTACTTTCTGCAAAAACATGGGGTAGCCATGGGCTCCCCATGTGGGGCAAGTCTAGCAAACCTTTTCGTAGCTTATTGGGGAAAAACTATTTATTTTCGATAAACCGGAAATATCTAATTCCCTTGTGTTCTACACAAGATTTTTAGATGACATTTTTATCATCTTTAGAGGTGACAGTTATGCAGCTGATAGACTTATTAAATATTTCAACTCTATGACTACCTTTCTTCAATTTACATATAAATTTGACACATTTAGTATTGACTATTTGGATGTCAAACTATCTAAAGTGTCTGTTAACAACAAGCTGTGTTCCACTATTTACAGGAAACCAACTTACTGTAATTCTTTTCTGCGTTATTCTAGTGCACATCCTTTTAAACAGAAACGCTCTATCACTAAGGGCCAACTGGTCAGAGCAGCTAGGATGTGGTCTGCAGAAACAGATTTCCTTGCGGAATGCCAGCTATTAGAAAACATGTTTGTGAATAGAGGATACCCTATCCATCTTGTTCAAGAATTAATAGTAGAAGTAGCAAATAAATGTAAGTTAGGTCTGTTTAACCCTATTTTAACTTATAAGACCACCCACAATGAGGTATCTACTATTGTAGCTGACATGAATAATGATTTACATCTTACAAACAGACCGACTAACACTTGCACCTTAACAGTAATGGGCCAGTGGTGAACTTTAGTTCCACCAACCATCATTACAAGTCTTGTTTTATTACAACTTTTAATAATGACAGTACTAAATTAAACTGTCCCTACATAAGAACTGGTACTTATTGTACAAAGACAACTTATTGATGGAGAGAATCGGACCCTTTCCAACTATTATTTATAGGAGAGGTGCCAATTTAAAAAGTCTCCTTGAATGTAAAAAACTTAGAGTTAACAACAGAATATGCGGGTCCTTTTCTTGTGGAGCTTGTAGAATGTGTAAACATGTAAAAAGCAGCAGATTTTTTGAAATAGCTAGTAAAAAATATTATATCATGCATAAACTTGACTGTAACTCTAAGGGTATTATTTATCTGGCTATGTGTAAAAACTGCAATGCTTTTTATGTGGGTAAAACCGACTGAAAATTTCATGATAGAATCTACGAACACATGTATGCGGTCTCTAAAACCAAGAGTGACAATGCTTTAGCTAAGCATATCAATACTAAACCTGATCATTCTTTTCAATTTTTAGCTATTGACCAGTTGGTGTACGATATTAGAGGGGGACCTACTTCTATACTACTGGAATGCCGCGAGCTTGAATGGCAGTTGTTATTAAATGCTTTCTGTCACCCTGGTCTTAATGATAATTGTAACATCACTTGTTTATTGAAACTAAAGAGCTGCTTGAGACACTAAATTTTACCAACTTTGTCTTTTTAGTCTTGTTTATCATGTTATAACATCAAGCAGACAACTGTCTGTTTCCTCATCCATTTCGAGTTAAATATAGAAACTCTGTTACAAACCAGTTTCTATCACTTTATTACCGGTTTATAGTCGCTGTTTTGATTACCGTAGTTGACGTTGATAAAATACTTGTATATACTGCCTCCTGAACATTGGACTTGTGTTTGAACATTAGAGTTGTTTCTTTTATATACACACATTTTTTTAATTCATATTTCCAATATGTATTTTCTTAACTCACATTTTCAACATGTATTTTTTCTGTTGATACTACTTTAAATACTGAGCCTTATTTCACCAAATGGGACTAGTTGATTGGCTCAAATTACTAATAGTTTTTAAGCGGAACTTTTAAAAGGTTCCAGATCTGTTTTTCTTCATTTCTGATGAAGTTTCTCTTCTTAGAGAGATGAAAACGTGTCTTGTTTTAAATAAACTAGTCATACGTTAATACATTTTCAGCACTCTGTGGCTTCCAGTTATTGCGGAAAGCTGCTTGGTTCCCTTTTCGGATTTGTGAGTGTGTAGTGTTTATTTCTTCTTTTACTTACATCATCTATTCATTTTATTTCTTTACTTATTTTATTATGGAGAATTTTATAAACAGATTAACACACCTGACATGTAGGTTATGTTATGGAGCATTTTATAAACACATATTAACAATAAGATCGCACCAAGGTACAAAAGGCATTCAGCACAAGTACCTCATACGTTGCAATGCACCTGGGTGTGCTCTTAACAGCAGATGACCCACACATAGTTACGAATTAATGTCTGTGTATGTGGTTGCACATTGTCCATTCAGGATACAGGACAATCATACAATTAGGTATGCTTTGCTATTGCTGGAAACACATAGCACTCTTAGTTTTGAAAATAAATATCACAGTAACTCATTCTAACTTACTATAACATGCATGAATTAAAAACAAAACAAGAGAGTACATGCTGAAAGAAGAAGTACAGTGTAAAATAAACCACCAAACAAGATGTAAAGAAATGATGTATACAAGCAAACAAAATCAACATTTTTTTTATTTTCTGACATTGTTCAGTATTTGCATAACTCATAGTTTAAATATGCAGATGTTTAGTAATATGGGCACTGTTCTTGGTGTCTACAGAATATAAAACATGAGGAAAAGATGCAAATGTTTGAGACCATAAGACAGAGCAAGATGAAAGACTGGCAATGACAGTGATTTCTTGATTTGTCCCTGCTCATTTAAATATATATATATATATATATCTACATCAGTTTGTCAAAATTCCACTTTATCAGATCTCAGTTCATCAACACTCAAAATATTGAAATCACACTTTATCGAAGCAGCAGAACAAGGAAGATTTTCCCATGGTAAGTAACACTTTACCCAAAAAGAAGTAAAACCTAAATCACACCATCCCTAACCCACCCAGATGGGGGGCTACGTCCCCCACACCCTCCCTAATTAAATATACCAACTCCAAGATCGCACTACAGTTGAGAAATGGGCAAAGTTCACCGCCTTGCACAAGTTATGTACCGTGGGAAAATGTCAATGAACTGAGATTTGATAAAGTGGGATTTTGACAAAGTCAGGTAGTCCCATATATACAGTGTGTGTGTATATATATATATATATATATATATGTGTGTGTGTGTGTGTGTGTGTGTGTGTGTGTGTGTGTGTGTGTGTACATAAATATAGATGCATAGATATACACATATGTATATCTATGTATATAGATACAGATACATAGATATACACATATGGGTGTGTGTGTTTGTGTGTGTGTGTGTGTGTGTGTGTGTGTGTGTGTGTGTGTGTGTGTGTGTGTGTGTGTGTATAAATGAGATCACAATAAATCATTTCAAAACTTTTCCCACCTTTAATGTGACCTATAACCTGTACAATTCAGTTGAAAAACAAACACATCTGTTAGGGGAAAAATATCACCTAAAATCTGCCTCCACCTGGCTAATTACTTCAATTTCCATTTGCACACGTCATGTCTTACAGATAGCACTCTCACCCTCAAGTAAAAACAGACTTCAAACCAGTTGGACAATTCAGTTAACAAAATTATCAAAGAAATATGTAGCTGACAATGTGGTTAGTCTTCTCAAGCATCCCTTGATGAGCCTAAGCCTCTTTTGATTCTGGAGTTGAGATATGATTTAGCAATCAGAAAAAGAAAACAAAGGCAAATGCAGACTACAGAACTGTATTTGCTGTTCTGATTTATACCCTTGAATACTGCCAGCTAAATAGCTTGTTTTGCAGTTTGAAACAATGTGATCAGCTCTTTGGCCACTGGAAATACAGGGTGACACACTAGTTACGGAACCTGAATTACAGCTCTCCTGACTTCCATTCACTATGAATTGCATGCTCTGTTTATAATTTCATAGGTTTTGTTCAGTTTTTCCTGTTCCCCGCTACTTCCTAAATGCATGCTGATTAACTGCTAGTTATAAACTGAGCAGATATGTTGTTTTTTTCCCTGCCCTTGTGGCTGTTACCATTACTGATAGTTAGATCATTTATTCAGTTAAGAAATGGGTAAATCCAATTAATTCAAAAATTACATGCGCACATTCTGAATACATGCTTACATGTGTTTTTCATGGATCACTCAGCTAGATTACAGAATGGTTTAGTCTTATGTGGCTCCCAGCCTGTATATGTGGATGGTTTGTGTTATGGTCCTATATTTTGCCTCTAGTAGTTTCAGTGGTTAAGGTCTCCATCTTACAGTACCAGTGCTCATGTCTGACTTCTGGCTGCTTTTTGACTGACCACTCTAAACTGTCTGTACATATAGTATTTACACTTATCTCTGTGACCTAGGTCATTGCTAAAAAGCGTCAGTGAAGTATCCCTTCTTTTACCTGGAAAACAAGAATATGCTTTTAAGTATTCATTGATATCAAGTTATAATACATGGAATGTTGTAATTATGCTCAGAATTTGGGAAAAAGTCAAAATTACGAACCTTTCTAATGTTATAAAGGTACTTACAAAGTTTGTTGAACACCTATCAATGCTGTTAAGCTCTGGTTTCACACTGCTCTCACTCTGTGACATAAGCAGCTGCCACCAAAGAAAAACACTTGAGAATCTCAAATAGCTTTACAAACTGTAATACACTACAGGCTGACGCACGTTTTGTGTGCAGTGTTACAAAGTGTATTGCAGCTTTTAAAACTGTTACAGAATTGGATGCACCACTTCTGGCCACTCTCCTTGAGGCAGTACTAAGTGTGTGCAGCTTTCAAAGCTGTAAAACATGCTTTGCTCTTCTACTTTCTTTCTTTTCTTTATTCTGTCTGGCATGTAGTACATTGGAGCAAATAAAGTTTAACATCACACAAAGACTTCTGTAGGAGTGTGTTATAAACTTCAAAGCTGTAAAACACTTGGCTCTCCCATACTCTTCTCTCTCTCATTGTAACTGGTAGTACATGGAGCAAGTAAAGCTCCAGAACTATAAAGAATTATGACCAGTTCTCTTAGATCATAACCATGTAGTTATATGTTCTCAGGTTTCATGTAAGGATTCACTTCTTTAGTTTTGCCTCCTCTCCTTTGATGTAAATTTCTTGACATCCATTATCAAACACACAACAGCTTAGTAATGACCAGAGGCCCAGTTTTAATTCTCTGTGTTATGCCTATATGCACACAGCCAGAATCTTGTAGTGTAATCATCTGCAGTAGGCTTCAGAGCACTGATAAGTCATAAGCAAGGGACAATGTTCTATAGCTGACAGCAACACAAGGGTGTTTATATTTTTATTTATTGTACTTCCAGTGTATTGCATTAATAATGTTCTTTTGTTTTGTCTTAGGGATGTAAGAATTCTACAGACATCATGTTCAGTCACTGAGCACAGTAAGCCCAAATGTTTATAAAATGACAGAATGATTCAGGGGATATATTACTAAAGGAAATATAGTTACATTTGCTTGGGAGTATGTTCAGTTATTTCATGTTTATTTAAATAAGTTAAGCTTTCCCTGGATTATCTTTGGTTATTTTATGTTTATTTAAATAACTAATTGTAAGATATTTTGAAGCTGGGAAGGCCTTGACAAAGTATCTGGTGTAGTTACAAGTCCTGGAATAGCTGCAGCTGGCATTCTTTTTATAGTTGCATGGCTCATTGCATTTGCACACTGAAATATGTTCATAGTTTTTTTTTATTATTAATTTGGAAAGGAAGTAAGTCCACAAGGCAGAAATGCTATATTTACTCAGGAGACTCAAGAGCTCTCTGTGACCAGCTAATGACTAAGTCACACACTTTAGAAGTGGAAACTGCAGAAAACAAACCCATGGCTACTGGATGGAACTTATTAGGTTCTGTTACTGTTAACCCTCTGTGATAAACTTATCATATGAAAGAACCTTTAATTTAATAACCACAGAAACCTATTAGAAATTAAAGAATAAATGTCAGCTTGCTGACAAAACTTCAAAATCTTTATGAAGAAGAGAGAAACAAGAAAGCCTGCACAGGGTGAGTTCCATTTTTATACATATAATTGATAGCTTTATTTGATGTCTGTGTAATGCATAATGCTACTAAAGTATTCTTTGTTTCCAAGAAGACAGTGCTGTTTCATATTAAGATGTTACCTTATGTAATTCTACAGGGATATTAATCTAAAGAATGGTGTAATGCCATTTCAATCTAACGTTTTTGGAGCTGCAGTTGCCCTACTCTAAAATGTTTATTTGCTCTGGATGTCACAGTGAGGTAGAGAGCTGCACAGCAGAACACTGTAAAAATAGAATGAAGTAATATCTAGACACTTTGCATGAATGTAATGGGAGTAAAAGAAAAGGTGACTATATAAACTTGCACCTGTGCTTTCACTACCTCCATCAATCTCATCTCATCTGGGAAAACTTCAAACAAAGAGCTACATAAATGAGTTGCTTTTCCTAAAAGTGTTTGAGACACTTATCCGTGAATCTGAGTGTGTGAATGCATAGCTGTTCTGCAGTGTTAAGAAACAGAAATAACAAATATCAACAGTACAATTTCCAGCTTATGTAGAACAAGGTGCTATTTCTCATTTTTCCTGTTTGTTCAATGTCATCTTGGCAGTACTGCCTATTAAAGATTCTTTAATACTACCTAATGCATTATCATTTGCTAAATGACATGCATTAATGTCAATCATAAATACTTCTACAATTCTTAGTACATACTAATTTTCAGAAATGTATTGAAGACTGTTTCATTGTCATTTCTATACATGCCTGTTCCAGGTTAATCTTTATGGATCTGTCCCCACTGTCAGGGTTGCAAACATCTGCAGTGTGCAGCAGGGAATATTATGCTCTTCTTAGCAATAAACTGAGAACAGCTTTGGAAACTCTCTTGACTGGAACCTTTCCTTCTTGCAGTCAATACTCCATACTTTATACAACTTCACAACACCATCTAATTTATGTAATTTACATTCTGTTTTAAGTATAAGAGAGAAAAGCTCTGCTCTGGCTTTATGGAACTGTGGGTCAGCATTTGGCTGTAGCTCAGGTTATGCTTTTATTCTCATTCTAAAGTAAAAAAAAAAATAAAAATAAAACATTTTTAGCTTCCACTAACTACTGCAGAATGAACGATTTCAGTTTTGTTTATATGAATTACAAAAACTTTACAATTTACAAGCATTTATAACATTTCCATTTATGCTGTAGTTTTATGCAGCGATAATTTCCTTATTAGCCATACTTTAACTAATTCCATGTTTTTCTATATAATTCCAACCTTAGCTACATTCAGAATAAATGGTCCTTCCATTAAGTTCATGTCTGTATGTCCCTATATTTTGCTGACTGTCTTTTTTATATAAACATAAAGGGTTTAAGAGTCTATGTAATGAATCCTGCTTTACAGTTACTGTTCTAGTATTACTGAATCTCATCATTTAATTAGCCCTTCTGTTTTCATAGTACCTCATCAGTTTATATAATTTAGAAATAATGTTGCAGATTTTCTAATCCGTGAGCAGATAATCATAGGCTAACCAATTGCAGGGCACTTTTCCTTATCTGTCCCACTGGGGTAAATATATTCTGTTGATGGCTCTGCTGTCTTACCATGTTAACTCCTATTCTAAATGAATGAATGAAAAACTGCATCAGTATATTTAATATGCCTCTAGGTAAATGTTTGGCATAATCATTAGAAGAAAATCATCTGCATGCCAGATTCATTTCTGATGCTGCCTTTCTAGTGAGGCTTATTTCATTATGCGGTGTTTCTCTTTTCATGTGCTAAAGCTTTATAACAAAGAAAAGCAAAAGGAAGAGAATTCACCTTTGTCCTGCCTGACTAGTAATCTGTGCGCAACTGTGCCATTATCTTGAATTTGACCAGTGATGGGAAGTACATCTAGGGCATGTTTTTTGCCAGCTAATCAAGGAATCCTATTCTGTCCATCGCTTCTGGGGAAAAGTGGCAATATGCTCTAACGACTGGATGGAATTCTTTGTCAAGTAAGACAGCTGGGTTATTATTCTCTGCCTGCCTCTAGAACCAATAAAGTCCATCTAGTTCTATATATACTGCCTGTCTGGAATGAGGGAGAACTTCAAAGCACTTGTGTTCAAGATTCAGAACTCTGGATACTGAAAACCAGTTAAGTTTTGTTTGTAGTAATTCTGAGACTGCAGTATCTCAGGCAATTCCACCTACACAAGTGTACAGTAACCTTGGAATAATATGTATAAATAAGAATAAAAAACAATAAAAGCCCACAAGGTGGTGTGACCAGTAAGGCTAACAAGTCCAAATAAATGTGTCAAACTCTTTAATAAAGAGGATAAGCACTTTCGTCAATAGACTTCATCAGAACCATTACAAATACTGTTCACATCATTTAAATAGTAAATTAAAAACATCATGTGATCACTTCAAAATTATAAATTTAAAGGGAAATCCCCTGTTTAAACATACATAGCTCTTTTCTTTAGAACTGGCATACTTTATTTACTTATTTATTTATTTATTTATTTATTTATTTATTTATTTATTTATGTATTTATTTTACATTTGTTGACCGGGCTAGTCTATGTCCATTTTCAGTAGCGGCCTAGGGAGATAAGCTCCACATAAACAAAGAATATTAGCAACTTCAGGTACACATCAACAAAAAATATTAGCAACTTCAGGTACAATACTAATTTAAGGTGAAGAATACAATTGTTATATAGCAGCATATCATTTTTTAAAGTAGCAAACAATAAGAAAGAGAAATGAAAACACACTAGCAAATAATAGCAGCTTCAGGTACAGTAGTATTTCACAGTGTAGAATCCAATTAATTATATAGCAGCATATCAACTTTAAAGTAGCATATAAAAAGAAGAAAGGGAAAGAAGTTCTTTATAGGTATATATAGGTGAAAACATGTTCATATAGTAAAATTACTTACTATACCAGTTTATACTCTAGAGGTGCAGTCCTTAGGAGATCTGAAAGGATCCAAAATTAGAATAAAAATAAATACAACAGTTTTTTAGGACAATTCCGGGTATCACAAAATGTGAACAACAAAGGGAACAGAAAGACCTGGAAAAAGAACAACAGGGACAATCAATAGGAGAATTAACATGGGATACTAGGATTATTAGTGCATTTGATGAGAAGATGATGAGTCTTGGTGGGTTCAATATTTTCAATTATACTGACATTAAGTTAACTAAAATGCATTTTTCTTTGTTTAGAAAGGCGTTGAAATTTGTCCCCTCTAGAAACAATGATTTAGCTGATATCTTTATTGAACTTAAATTATTTGTTAGGAAGCTGAATCTTCAATTGCTTTTTAAAGACAACAATAGTTCTCTTAACAACAATGTTGTTTGTAGAAAAGGAGTGTATTTAACCCACCCCTTCACCCCTTGAGCCTAAATTATGAAAAGATATGTACTAGTGACATTTACCAGAAATTTCAGAGTTCAAAAAAGAAGTATTACAACATAAGTAGGGAAGAAGCAGCCTTAATAAATTAACTCCGACACAAAGATTCTTTGCGTGTCATAAAACCAGACAAAGGTGGTGGAATGGTCATTGTAAATACAGAAAAATATGACCAGGACATGTTATCTATTCTGTACAATACTGAGAGGTATGAAATAAATCTCTAAAAAAGGTAAACATGGCCCAAAGGAAACTAGAACTTTTCCTTGAAGGCTCCCTGTTTCAACGGGTAATTAATGAAGAAACGTAAAGATTTTTGGTGATCACCCCACCATTCCCACTGTGTTCGGTATACCAAAAGTACATAAAAATGTATATAAACCACCTTACAGGGTAATAGTAGCGGCTAAGAATAGTATCACACACCCCTTGGCAGTTTTCATAGACAGGTTGATTTAACAAGTGTTGAAACCAGTAGAATACTTCTTAAAGGATTCCTGGGATTTTCTTAAGAAAATCAAACAAGAAGTTTACAATGATGAAGTATGTTTTTCAACAATTGACATGGTCAGTCTTTCATCCATCCACCATGACGAAGGGTTGGAATTATTTAGAGAGGCTATAGTAGAATTAACCACCCTTAATGCCAGTCTGATCAACTGTATTGTAGTAGCCATGGAGATTATATTAAAAAATAATTATGTGGTTTTTGGTGATGAGTTTTTTAGACAAGTAAGAGGGGTGGCTATGAGTGCAAATTGCATCCCTACTTATGCCAATCTTGTAATGTACACATGGGAGAGGAATAACATATTTTCTAAGGGTTACAACCAGTATTAGTTTGTATATCTTAGATTCTTGGATGATATTTTTATTTTATGGAAAAGGAAGGATGATAAGAGAAATGAATCTGTTCATTTTATCAACAATTTTAATTCATTTTTGAAGTTCACTACACCCATTGTGAAGAATCTGTCAATTATTTGGACATGACTATTTTTAACATCAGGGCTGAGGGTAAATTTGGCTCTAAACTTAACAGGAAGCCCACCTTCTCCAATAGCTACTTAGACTACACTAGCCAGCATCCATTATACACTAAAAACAACATAGTAAAGGGTCAAATGGTAAGAACTGCCAGAATCTGTTCCAGTATAACTTTGTTTAAATTAAAATTGGGTAACCTCATTGGTATGTTTCTAGAGAGAGGTTACCCGAAAAGATTACTGTTGGAAATAGGGGAAAAAATCCTGGAGGAATGGGGTACAAGATATACCCCTTTATTGGATTCTAGTAGAGGAGCAGAAAATGAGAAGGTTCAATCCAATGAAAACTTTTCCAATTATATGCTTATTCAATTTGATGGTAAAAGTGATGTTTTAAAGAACATCATGATAAAAAAAAAATGGACATTTTTTAGGGGTAACATAGAACTTACAGAGCATTTTGGTGAAAGGCCGAATTTTGTTTTTAAAACTGGATATAGCTTGAAGTGTTTGCTAGAACATCCTATAAAAAATCATTTTGGTAACAAAGATGGGGGGGGGCAAAAAATGTGTAATGTGTAATTATTGTAACTACATCTGTCAAGTGAAGAATATTGTGATTGGGGTACCCCCACGGAGAATACATTTAGATTAGAGAATTGTTGCATTATTGGTATAGTTTATATTGCTGTTTGTAAAAATTCTAATTATGTCTATGTAGGGAAAACCACCAGAAGCCTCCGGAAGTGTATTTATGAGGATTTGTATACAATAAAGAATTGTGATGAAAACAACACCTTACATAGACATGCCAAAGGTTCTTGCCAGGGTAGCAACTTTACTTCTGGAATTTCAGAAAAAGTTATTAAAAACGTTAAGGGAGGGTACATGGAAGAATAGAACTGAAGAGAGTGAACTCAGATGGCAATTAAGGCTAAATGCAACAACTGAGTCAGGGATTAATGACTGTACCTCTATTATGCCAATTCTAAAGAAAAGAGCTATGTATGTTTAAACAGGGAATGTCCCTTTAAAAGAATAATTTTGAAGTGATTACATGGTGTTTTCAATTTACTATTTAAATGATGTGAACAGTATTTGTAATGGTTCTGATGAAGTCTGTTGATGAAAGCACTTAACCTTTTTATTAAAGAGTTTGACACTTTTATTTAGACTTGTGAGCCTTATTCGTCACACCACCTTGTGGGTTTTTATTGATTTTAGTAGTAGTTTTTTTTTTGGTATGTATAAATAGGAGGCAGGTCAGGGAGTAAAGGATAATGCTCCTGCAAATGATATTTTAATGATGTTACAGTAAGCTTTAACATTCATTGTTTTGAAAATGTTGAGGTCTTTAAGGTTGGGATATATGTTCTGTAAGATGTGTATTTGTGTCTACATGTTTGAGTGTTGAACATGAGTGTGCAAAGGTTAGTCAGGCAGCTGCTTTGCCTCACTCAAAGAAACCATACCTCATCTATATTGTTTAATTTGGGAATTAATTGTACATGGATTCTTTTCATGTCTGCAGAGAGTTTAGCATCTATGTTTATTGTCATGGTAATCCTTTATGGATCAGCTGGCCTAGTGGTGCAAAGTAAAAAGAGTTCCAGTTGTGATGGCAGCAATCATTGTTCATTCAGTTGCCTGGTTGCCTATTTTATAAGTTTATAAGTTCCATGATGATACGTTCTTGGATTATGTCTAAGGCCCTGCTCAGAAGAACAAGTGCTAACTCTATCTAGCCCTTCTAAGAAACTAGATTGAGGTACTGAGCAATAGCAGCCATCTTTAACTACAAGCCTTAGATGTCTGTCTTCACAACTGAAAAGCAGACAGATGCCAAAGAGAAAGTGACTCAGGTCAGATGTCTATGGGACTCCACTAATGAATAATTAGAAGAGAAGGTGACACCAACTGCTTCCCTGTGTGTACAGTCAGAAAGCCTGATAGCAATCCTTCAAGTAATATACGAGTTTTTATTTATGATGGTAATTTTATCAGCCATTCCTGTGTGGAAAATTGTACTAAATGAATTAGAAAGTTCAATATAAGTAGCATTAACTAACTTACCATAAAAAAAAGCAAACCAGATTAGGTAAACAAGACCTGCCATTCACAAAACTATACTCACTAGGACTGAGTGTTTTAAGTTACCAAGAGATTGACTATACCTCTCAACTTTACAGATTTACGCCTCTTATTTTTGGTCTATTTTTTATAAAATTGTCATTTTCTGGCAAATTAGTGACAAATCATTAAAGACTGAAGTTAGAAAATAATGACATACATTTCAGATTTAGACTTCATACGCTTCAGAAAAATTGTGCTAATGCAAAACCTGTTATTCTATCAACTTCCTAAGTTTTAAGTTTATAAGAGCAATATTTAAAAATTGTCCCCATTTTTGGGCCTTTGTCCTACTTTTATTTATGACTTTGTCCAGATTTCTTGCTCTGAGAAGTTGACAGGTATCTACTGCCTTATTTTACAGACAATACTAGCAATGCTAAATGGGCAATTATTTCCAGAGTCAATTACAATACTGCCCTTATATAGAGACACTGCAGTCACTGTGCCCTAAAGCTGAGGCTCATACTCTTTGGAGACACTGAGATTAAAAAGCTTAAAGAGGCATTCAGAAATAACATACTTTGTGCTAACAACAAAGCAACCTGTTATATTGTCTGCACCCATGCAGCAGTTATTTTTAATTTTGGTAAAAGCTTCTGGCAACTTGTCCATAGTGACAATGGGAGGGTCAGCCTTAAAATATTAAAGGGAAGGGATATTGAGGTGTCAAGGAGTAGAAACATTTGAACTAAATTAGCCCAACAATGTATTTGCTGTGGCTTCAGTATTATAATGGATAGTGCCATTCATTCAACTTCAGTTCAGCATCAGTTATTACTTCTAGTACTCCTAATATACTTGAAAAAAAGCATTGAGAGTATTATTTGAAGAGTTATCTACTTTAATTCATTTTCAGCCTTATTCTTCATAGTATTGTGTTTAGGATCCCAGAAGACCTGCTCATACACCTTCTTCTGACAGATAGTAGAACTTTTCTGTGTGAACCATATAATCTTCTCCTAAAAAATGAACTGCAGACCTGCTGGCAAAAAAAACAAGTAAACCAGAAGCCAAAAATTTAGCGCTTTCATCCACTGTTTAATATGTGAACTTCCTCAGAAACATTTTCAAATGATTTCCAGTTCCTTAAATAACTTACTAAACAGGAAATGACATCATGACCATCAAACTGAAAAAATAGCAAATGTGATTTTCTACAAAAATGAAGTATTGTCATAATGATAACAAATAAAATATATATATATATATATATATATATGTATATATACAAATGAATGTATATACACATATATACACATACTTATGTATAAATGCAAAAATACAATCATAAAAATGCAGTGTAAATTCATGCTCAGTGAATAGCATAATAATCGACTTAAGCATATGAAATGCGTATCCAAAGACCTCTCCCATGTAGACACAACAATCACATGCATACACACACCCGCACAAACATACACACACACATATGCACATATAGACATGTACCCCACCATCCCCCCCCCACACACACACACACGCACACACACGCACACATCACACACATGCACACATCACACACACAGACACACACATACACACACACACACACACACACACACACACACACACACACACACACACACACACAAAACCATAGAACCAAACAGTCACTATGAAAATATAAAATACACATGTGAAAAAATATATATATATCTATCGTAAAAAATATATGACAATATAAAAATAATGATGATATATACACACAAGTACACACACCAAAATGTATATAATATAATATATATAAAATGTAATATATGTAAAACAAAAAAATATGTATATATATGAATAATGTAAATCATATCATGTCTCTGAAGGGAATCAGAGTGATATGAACATGTATGTGTACACACATGTACACCTCACACAAAACACACATGGATCACATGCATATGGTCTCAAACACCTATCTGTATTTCAAAAAGCATTTTAAATTAATATAATCATTGAGGCCAGGCAACCTATCAGCCCCCAACAAAAGTTGCCACAATGTCTCCTTGCATTCTAAGACATTGTTTAAATCTCCTCCAAATTCACTAGTGTTGATTTTTTCCAAAACTGAAAATTTAAATTTCTTAAAATCTCTACATGTTAAAGAATGTTTGGCCAAAGAATTAAACTGATCTTTGTTTTTTATAGCCAAATTGTGCTCGTAGATTCTTCTTTTTAGAAGCCTTTTAGTTTTTCCTATGTAATAATGTTCACATGAAACACAATTGGCGATGTAAACAACATAATCGGAATTACAATTATAATAACTCTTAGACCAAATGGTGTAATTAAGAGATTTTATGAATACACTAGTACTGTTACTAATAAATCTACACTGCCTACAGTTATTGCATGCATAAGTACCCCTCTTAATACTGGCTGCTCTTGTCATGTCCTGATACCTATAATGATCTATCTCCAGCATAGATTTTAAATTTTTAACTCTTTTGTAAGTGAAAGTGGGTTTCATCCCTAAAGTACCAACCAAATCTTTATTTCCTAATATCATTTTCCAATTGTTAACAATGATGTCCCTGATGAACCACATTTCGTCAACAATCGGTAAAGGGAACGCTAGGTGGTAACTACTGGTATTCTCTAAAACTTTGGAACCAGAACTTAAACCTATCTGACTAGAAAGAAGAATCGGTTTAGCAACCCCCTTCCTTAAAGAAATGACCTCTTTCTCTATTTTTTAATCCAGTCTAATGCGTAACCTCTATACAAGAATAGTGACCTTAAAAATCCTACTTCACTTTGAAATACATCATCATCAGTGGTGAGCCTACTCAAACGAATTATTTGGCCCTTCACTACTCCTTTTTTCATATGTGTAGGATGTAAGCTGTCCTTGTGTGAATACTGGTTCGCAAAAACCTCTTTCCTATATATTTGACTTTTCAATGTGTTATTAACTGTATCTATACTAAGGAGGACATCAAGAAAGGGAATGTTATCCCCAAAACCACTCAGTTTGAAGACCAAGAAGTCAGTACTGTGATTCAAATCTGTCACCAAGTCAGAAAATTCTTCAAAAGTGCCATTCCACAAAAAAAGTAAATCATCTATAAATCTAAAATATGCAAGTGCCCTATTGAAAAGATGATGTTTTACCAAAAATTTAAGCTCCCAATTTGCCATAACCAAATTGGCCCAATTTGCCATAACCAAATTGGAAAAAGCTGGTGCCACCCTCGCTCCCATTGCTACTCCTGAAATCTGTTGATAAATATGTTTACCAAATCTGAAGAAATTATTCTCTAGGACTAACTCCATTAGATCACAAATGGTGCTAACCTTGTGTTTCTGAACATCAGAATATAAAGTCAGGTATTCCCTCAAATATTCTAATCCTTCTGTTTGCTTGATAGCAGTATATAAGGACTTGACGTCAAGAGTAGCAAAACTGACAGAACTAGATGAAACATCTATATTCCTTAGTTCTTCCAATAAATGCCAGGAATCTCTGATGTAAAATCTAGTTCTCTGTACAATAGGATTCAGAATATAGTCAAGCCAAATAGATATATTCTCAGTTTTGGAATGCTTTGCGGAAATAATAGGTCTAAAAGGTGGGTTATGCTGGTCAACATGTAATTTTGGAATGCCAAATTATGTAGCCAATTTTGGGTGTTCGACCAACAAATATTCATAACTCTGATGATCTAATTCTCCTTGGCTAAACATGTCAAACAACAGTGTATCAACTCGTTGAAAACTTTTTTTAACAACATTGACACTAGTCACTTTGTATGTCTCACTGTCACTTAACATGTCTATCATAGATTCATTATATTGAATGGTATCCATGACCACAATTTTACCCCCTTTGTCGGCCTTCATTGTTCTAATATCAGAATTTTTGCATAAATCTTGCAAAGCTCCCTTTTCAGAGGAACTTAGATTGTCATCACTTACATAACCTGTCATCCTGCGAAACTCATTTTCACATTGATTTTGAAATATTTGCAAAGTAGTATGCACTGGGGGGTTAAAAGTACTAGCTTTTTTCGGCCCAGTCATGGAAGGAGTTTGAACAGTGACCAACACATCATGCATTATATACTGTAGGTTCAATTTTCTTAAATATAATCTAAAATCTATTAACAATCTACCAATATTCACTCTATTATTAGGTATAAATGAAAAACCTTTTTTCAAAACATTAACAGTTTCAGTGGATAAAGCAACTCCAGATAAATTAATAACACTGATGCTAAAATCTTCAGCTTGTCTTGTGGTATTCACTTGTATTTCCTCTGGTTGGGGTATCTCCCTCTCCCTTTCCCCTTCCATTTGTTGTGGGATGTATTGTTCCACTTCTGAGTCTGTTTGTTGACTGGCACTGCCAGCAGAAAAGGGCCTTGGTTTGGTCCCTGCTTCCCATTAACAAGTATTTCAGCATAATTTCCATTAGAAGAATTGCTAGAATGTTGGTTGTTAAAGTCAGAAATGGCGCCGACTTCTCCATTAGATACACTATTGTGTCCAATATTCCTGTCAGAACCTCTAGAACCAACATCATTTGTTGTTGAAAATGCTATAGTATTTGTGGCTTTATAATCTTCTCCTCCTATTATTATCTGAGAGTTCCCCCACAGTGGTTCGCCTCTGAATTCTCCACCACACTTAAAAAAATACTCATAGGTTCATAGGTAAGTACTAGGCTATCTGCCTGAGAGTATCTATAAGCCTAGCCAGAATGTGTTGGCTTTCGCTGCCCCCTTAGATTAGTTCCCTGTGCCTCAGTCCAGCAGAGCCATTAGTTCCCTGTGCCTCTGTCCAGCAGAGCCACTGCAGTGATCCCCGGGGTAAATTTTCTGTTTCCCATTCACTCGTCAAGGTTTCTCTTGAAGAGTGTTAGTGAGGGGTTCTGCCTAATGTAGATTGGAATCCTGTTCCAAAACATGGGGAGTTTTTGAGACAGGAATCTATCCCTCCAGCACGTCCTATTTATTGTTGTGGTGAGGTTTAGATCCCTAGAGCATGTGGCTCTTGGGGATTTGTTTTTTTTAGGTGGAGAATATCCATAAATTCTGGGTTGGACATGGCCTTGTATGTCAGGCAGAGATAACCTCTGAGTAAGCGGTATGCAACTAAGTACAGCTGGAGTTTCTTCAGTCGGGCTGCATAGGGCATATGTTTGAGGCCAGTAATCCTCTTGGTGAGGTACTTCTGTGGTCTTTCCAGCTGTTATAGGTGTCTTGTAAGGTACATCCCAAATGGGGCATTGTACTCTATGATGGGTCTGATGAGTGATGAATAGAGAGGCACAATAACCTCTTTTGTTCTAGATGAGAACCTTTTTGTGATTAGGTAGGCCACATAGAAGGATTTTCTAACCACCTTGGCAATATGATTATCAAAGGAGAGAGTACTATCTACTTGGGTCCCCAGATCCCTTATTACATTTTCTGTATTTAGGGGACTACCACGTACGTGGTAGTTCGTGGGTACTTTGATTTTTTTTCCAAAGGGGATGACTATGCACTTTTTGGCATTTAGCTTGAGGCCATGATTTTGACACCAGGTATCCGTCTCAGTGAGACCATTCTGGAGGAAGTCTGTATCAGCTGGAGAGTCAATTATGGCCCACAGTTTGCAGTCATCTGTGAACTTGGTCAGCCATAGTCCTCCTATGCTTGCCTGTACCTCTGAGAAGTATATACCGAAATGGAGGGATCCCAGGACTAAGCCCTGGGGGGCGCCACTTGTAACTGGTTTAGAGTCGGATCTAGAGCCTGCAACTCTCACCGTGTGGGTTCTATCCAAGAGCCAATTGGCAACCCATCTCATGATGTAGGGGTTTATGTTCAGGCTGGTGAGCTTGTCTGTAATACCAGAATGGGGAATGGTGTCAAAAGCCTTTGCGAGGTCTAGGTAAGCTGTGTGGACCTCCTTTCCCTCATCTAAAGCCTTGGTAACTGTCTCAAAGAAGTCCACCAGGTTTAAGAGGCATGATCTGCCCTTAACAAAGCCAAACTGGGTAGGGTCCAATGTTTGAAGGTTCCCAATGTCTCTGTTAATGAATTCCATGATGATGTGCTCCATAGTCTTGCAGACCAGGCTAGTCAGGCTTATAGGGCGATAGTTCCTGGGGTCTATTTTGGCTCCACCTTTGTGGAGCGGGATAACTGTTGCTGTGCGCCACTCTATGGGTACATAGCCTGTAGAGAGGCTGAGTTTGAACAGTGTGTTTAGGTGAGGGGTAAGTTCATTTTGGAGCTCATGTAAGACACAGCCTGGGACACCGTCTGGTCCCATTGAAGCTGTATTTTTGGCTTTGGATAGAGCTGTTTTAACCTGTGTGTCAGTGATTGTTGGGGCACTACATTCTTCTGGTATGGTTATGGGCCATTTAGGGGGTGAGAGGGGGGTGAAGTTTGCACTAAACCTGTCTGCCAGAATGTTGACAATATCAGTCAGTTCAGTGTATTTTGTGCCATTCTGCACTAACTCAGAGCAGATATGAGAGTTTCCACTTAGGTTCTTAACATAGCTAAAGAACGCTTTGGGGTTATCTTTGGAGTCCTTGGCAATTTTTCTTTCAAAGCTAGCCTTGGATGATTTTATGAGGGATCATAGTTTCTTGCTGATACTGATCAGGGATGTCTTTCCTTCTTGGGATTTTACTCTTTTCTGCACTAGTTTCCACCTTCTATTGTATAGCTTGTTTATGGCAGGGGTCCACCAGACTGGTTTCCCTTTCTTGGAGGAGTGAGTCCTGGTTTTGCTTGGGATAGCACAATCCATGCATTCTTGCAGGTGCTCATAGAGTGCCTTTGTAAGGGATTCAGCAGCTTGGACAGCATTATCCTTTAGCATGGGGGCTGTGAGCCTTTCCATCTATGTTAAGTTTGCTTTTGAAAAGTTTTTCACGCTGGTTTCCTTGATTGGGGGTGGGGGTGGAATGTGGATATCCAGAGTGATTAGTCTATGGTCTG
The DNA here is from genome assembly GCF_019279795.1 of Protopterus annectens. NCBI lineage: Eukaryota > Metazoa > Chordata > Ceratodontiformes > Protopteridae > Protopterus > Protopterus annectens. The sequence goes on along the minus strand of NC_056732.1, from coordinate 390,311,599 downwards.
ACCTAACCAGCGAGTGTTTGACCTCCAATGTAGAACACCGGTCGCCCATGTTGGTGATGACCAGGTCCAATATGTTGTCACCTCTGGTGGGGGTGTTGACCAGTTGATCCAGGGATTCAAGTTTATAAATTCTAGGAAGCATTGGGCAAGGGAGTTAGTACTTGAGTAGTTCTCCCAGTAATTGAAATTACCCAATATTAGGGCATTTGGTAGGACCTTCATATTTTCCATTGTCTCCAGAAGTGCGGAATGGGGGTCCTGAGTCATGGTGGGTAATCTGTAGCAAGCTACAATTTGAACTGCAGTTTTGCCCATTGTTAATTGCACATGGATGATCTCAGAGTCATTGTGCTGTGCCACTAACCTAGAGGTGTGGGTATCCTTGATGAATATATGGATACACCCCCACCTTTTGTGTTTCGGTCTGGGTTTTGTGGCTGAAAAGTATGGTATGAGTTATAGCCTGGTAGTGCTGGGGTGCTCTCTGGAGCTGTAAACCAGGTTTCTGTTACTGCACAGATATCGATGTTCTCCATACTGAGGAGTGCCTTGAGTGCATGCATTTTGAGTAGCATTACCCTAGGTTTTTGGTTACTTGTGCTATTTACGGTGGTGGGTTTGTCTTTTGAGCCTTGCCTAAAAAAGGCACTATGGGGCGGCAAAAGCCTTGGCCAGTATTCGAAGGCCTATGGGTAACAGGTTCAAGCCATCTCTTGCAAAGCAACATGGCTTATCAATCATATCATCCCAGGTGGACAGATACTGGATCCCCTTTGAATGACACCAGAAACTTAGCCAATTGTTGAAATTGATCATTTTGTCTTTATACTGTGGCATCATTCTTGGTGAGGGCAAGATACTACTCAGGGTCAGGGTCATACCGGCCTGGGCTATGTGATCAGAGAGCTCTTCCATGTCTCTTTTCATGTAGTCCAGGAGGTACATCTCAGGTCATTCACACCAACATGGACAATGACAGAGTCATGTTTGTACTTGTTCTGGAGTGACCTGAGTGCTTGTGTTATGTGGCGGATCCTGGCGCCTGACAGGCAGCTAAATGTAGCCTTCTCCTTGTCCAGCCTAGTTAGTGGGACATCAGTGTGCCTGACTATAGAGTCGCCTATTACTAGTGTGTTGGATATGTTATTCTGCCTTAAGGGCTGTGATTGCGTTGCACACTGATTATGTGAAGTATGTGTTTTTTGGTTTGTGATGGGGTGTGGAGGTTGCTTGGATGTCTGCATTGGAGGTCTCTGTTGCTTTTGCAGATTTTTATTTAGAGCCTTCAAGTATGTTTTCGTGTATTTATGTGTGTTATTTGCCGGTGTTGGTTTAGTAGGTCTACGTGAAACTGGTGGTGTGTTGCAAGTATTTTCCTTCTCCTCTTGACTGTCAGTTCCACTCTTGGGTTGAGAGAGCTTTGCCTCCAGTTTGGCTGTATAATTGCATCTCTCGCATATATTAGTGTTTGGTGGTAGGAGGAGAGGGTTGTCTGTGTACATGAGGCAGTTGTAACATTGCCTCAAAGTGCCCACATTTACCAGTTGGACTGGAGAGTACACCTGAAACTTCCCTTTGGACATGCCTGAATAGGTAAAGTGAGCTGTTTTACTGATTAGCTGGTAGGGACGAATAGAGAGCCTTGTCCTTCTGGACAGTATGGGGGGATCTAGTGTTAGGGTTAATTAGTGCTTGCTATGAGTTTTGAGCAAGTGCTGGGCTGTGAAATGAATGGTTTGAGTGCTTAAGTTGAAAGTTTGTCTAGTTCCAAAAGAAAAATTGAAGAGCAGACTTCGTGGAGCCGGCAATAGTTCAACCCTAGCTAACCAGCACTGCCCGGCATGCAAAACTGCGCAAATGCAGTTTTTATAGCAGGGAAATGAAAGAGATAGAAATTAGCCCAAAATAGCCAATAAACTACTAACTTCTGGGCTACAGCAAACAAGGCGCACAAATTCCAGAAAGAAAAAGATCAAATAAGCAGGCACAATAAGCCTTTAACCAGAAATTCCCAGCTCAAAAGGGCAGAATCTAGCCTCTCCTCCCACAAGAGTGCAGACTACAAACCTTCTTAATATAAAATAACTGGCCTGAAGCCCAAGTGCTTAAACCAGAACTAATGCACTTTTAGAATAACAGACACTGAGCCTTCAATCAGCAATTCCCAACTTAGAAGGATGTAAGCTACCTGTCCTGTCACAGCAATGCAGTCCACACACCTTCTTAATGTAAAACAACTGGTTTGAAGCCCAAGTGCTTAAACCAAAAGGCTTTGAATAACAGTTACAATTTAATCAGGCTACTACCAAGCAGTAATAACTGCAGCAAAATAATACAATTGAGTACTTTTAAGAAGAAGCACAAGCAAAATAAGGTAATAAAGTGGGAAGAAACACAATTACAGTAAAAGCAGATGAATAAAGTGCAATTTTTTATATATATAACAATAGAAATGAGCAAACTGATTTAAACAAATTACCCAATTAACCAGTAAAAAACTCAGAACTGAGCCCTGTTCCAGCAGTCTTCAATCTGACAAGTTCTAACCACACACTCCTGCCACTAGGGTGCAGGGGAACCTTTTCCAAAAAAGATGGCCTGGATTAGTGCTCAAGTTATACAAACAAAGCTAGATTCAGCTGGCTACTTTTCCATAGTGACACTGGGAGGGTCAGCCTTAAAATATTAAAGGAAAGGGACATTGAGGTGTCAAGGAGTAGAAACATTTGAACTAAATTAGTCCAACAGGGTATATACAGCTAGATACTCCCTTATTATACATTGCTTGAGATGACAGTAAACATCATTGGTATAGATGGTGGTTTTACAAAGCAGATCAGCAGAGCATAAAACACTTTTGAAATTCTTAAGGTCATCACATAGGAATAAAAGGTTGGCTTTTTCCAGTAGTTCCTGAATGTATTTGAATTTATTGGCAAATGGGAACCAATTGTGAGGGAAAAAGATGATAGTCTGATGATCAGATTTGATCTAGAAGGGAATAAGTGTACAGGCAAAGGCAGCATTCATAAGGACAAAGTCAAAGATAGTTTGTCTCATTAGAAATTGGACAATTTGATTGAAGCAGATGTTTAATGAAATCTATAAAATGATGGGAGCAGTTATTGCTAGTTGTATAACACTCCCATTTGATGGATGGATACTTGAAGCCACTTACAGTAAAGACAGTGGGATTAATAAATATGGAATCCAACTTATCATGGTGCTTACTGTAGTCCTTGGATGAAATTGAAAGAGATCTATAGTTAGCATGGATAATGTAACTGACATCAAATGTTATTGAAATGTCAATGAGCCCAAATTCATTATTCAGTACTCAAATTCAGGGAAAACCACACAAAAGTACCTATTTACTAATAGTCTAATACTAGCCTTCAGTTAATCCTCTGGTACTTATATAACACCTCCTGTATGCCTTTCTTCCATAAATTCACCTAAAATAGCCCACAGTCAACCATATCAAAAACCTGTCTTTGAACCATCACTATCAAATAACCTATAGACTTCCATTACAAAACCATAACTAAAATTCTTACTTGTTTTGAGGTATCTCTTATCTTTTCTCCCTTCAACCCACATAACTGTTATATCACAGTACATTTTCACACTTATTGGATAGCATATTAACAATGGTATACATATCTTTATTAGAGTTTGTATTTAAAAGACAAATAGGCTGTCTATTTCCATACACTTTAGGCCACTTTTTTATGAAGAAAATATGTACGTCTTCCTTAAAATCACAGAAGTAACTAACAGGACACACCACGAGAGCACTGGTTCCTTCACAAATATCCTTTATTCCAAACGATAACTTACACAAGAATGAGCGCTTTTGCGTGCTTCTTGCACGCTTCTTCAGATACAAATTAAATTATCTAGCCTAGTTCTTTTTATACCTGTCAGTGCTTTCAATTATTATTAAACAATTAAACAATTTGTCAATTGAATCATTAATAAGTTGATTGGTAACAAGGCTTGTAACTTTTTTAAGAGTTCAACGCTGCGCATTCAGCTCATGCCCCAGTTACTAAACTATCATTCATATTACTTTATTACTTATTAATACAAATAGTTCTTCCACACAGAGTAGATATGATCGTCTTGTAAAGACACATTCTGATACTAACTGTGTCAAAAACATTTAGCAAAGACATCACTACCAATGTGTGCTTTAGTGGCTAGGCACTAGTATCGCATCTAGCTGCTCATGTATTAAAACGATTGTTGAATATACAACCAAAAATTGCTACTTATACATAGAAAGTGTACAAAAAGCATAACATGTGTCAAATAAAAACTTCCTTCAAAATCTACATGTAAGACAGAGCTATGCTCATAAACACTATTCATGCATGTAAGTATGTCATGTGTATAAAATAATGTAAAAACATGAACATTTCCTAAGCAATATATATATTAACAAACAGATAATAAAACCCATGAAGAAATCAATCACGAAGGTAGACATGCATCTAATTATCTGTATTATGATTAATCCCTGTCTTCAATTCCTAATTTCGGTTGTGAATTACAATTTTGGTCTGTATCCTATGTGGGAATATATATGAAACCTACAATAAATAAGTCTATCCTGTTAGTGTTATTGTTAAATTTCATAATTCCTGCTAAAGGTATCGTATTTATAACTCAGCATAGAACTGACACATCTAAAAATATTTTCCCACAAAAAGTTGGACGAATAACTAAGACATTCCTACCATTTTCAATTTCCCCATTACACTATTATGTATAGAAATTCATCATTTTAAAATATCATGATAGCTTTAAATAACTTGTCAGAAAAAACAATTAATCATGACAATTGATAATCATAAACTTCTGATCTCTTCAACCTGTGTTATATTAAATAAAGTAAGAGACATATATCTCTCCTGTATTGTTCAATGATTTCACTTCTTATTTTTATGTGAATATCAATAAATAATGAATAACTTTAACTTGATAGAAATGTATGTAAAAACAAAAACTGTTTGTGAATTAGTGAAGTCAAAAAACATAACATTAAAATTGTGTCAAATATAGCTTAATACTGTGGAGAGTTAAAACCTTATGTGAAGGATCGTAAATACAAAACAATTCATGTCTAATATAACAGTCATCTTCTGAATATTATATGAATTAATTTATATGAATTAATTTCTGTGGAACATGATGGATAAATACCATAAACCTCCATCATGTTACCCATAGTTAATTAACATTAAATTACATATATGGAAATGTATATAAATATATAAATATAGACATCAATAGAATTATCTAAATCAATATTGGCTTTCCATGTAATAGTCAGCCATGAAATCAATGAACTTTAGATATATTCTTCAAGTCTCATTCCTGATGCTGGCCCGGAGTATAAGTAGATATAAATGAGTAAGGTGTTCTTTATCCCCTGTGATCAGTCTACTTAAAATACTTTATAGTTCAATGAAATAAACAATATCATGTAAATGGTTTCAGGCTTCCATCAATACTAGTGCAAATTCTTGCAACCTATCCATATCTTACAATACATGGAACTGGATGCATCCACATTGTTGAAATCTTATTGAACACGAGTAATTAGCATTATTATCCGAATCTCAACCTGTGTATTTATAAAAAACATTCTGTTTATGTGTAATAAAGACAGAATATAAACACATGTTGTTAAAAAGAGATGACTATATTAATTTATTCTATGAATGGTTTAACTGTGACATAGTTATTGATTCCTGGGTATCTGTGTGCCCCTGACCTAAAAATCCACTCCATCTCTAATTTCGCTAGAGCATTGCTGTTGTCCCCCATCCTAGGACTAATGTGCAGAGTTTGTAACACTCTAAATTTGAAGTGGTGTGTGGGATTTACAATGATGTGTTTAGCCAATGCATTCAGTTCATGATGTTTACGAATGTCATAGACATGTTGGTTTAGGCCACTTTTTTATGAAGAAAATATGTACGTCTTCCTTAAAATATTTTCTACTCATTCATTTACAATTGCCTGACATATCATATCCAGCTTACATTTTATACAGTCATTCGCTGCTTTATATCTTTCTGCTGACAAACTATCCAAACCTGGTGATTTCCCTCCTTGACAATTTTTATTGCAATACTCACATCCATTCCAATCACTGTACTGCCTTCCTGCCATTTCATTCCATCGTGCACTATTTTCTCCTGAACATCCTCTTCATAAACAACCCATTGAATGCCTTTCTTCTTCTATTTCACTACTGTTTTCTTTACCTTTAATTTTATGTCATCATATGTGAGTATGTCATTTAATTATTTTAATTTTTCCTCTACCTGTTAAACCTCAAAAGAGAAACTATGCATTTTCTTCAGCTGTCATGAAAGCACCCTATGTAATAATAATATTATAAATCTCACTATTATATAACTTGATATTTTTCCTGTACTCCCAAGGTTTAACTTCATTTTCTACTTCTCTCCTCCCTTTTAACCTTGTCATTATTGTATCTCATACTACTATGGTTCATGCTTATTAATATCTTTAGGCACTACTTTTTTACTTATTCCTTGTAACAGTTCTGATTATCTTCATTCATTTTCTTTCATCATAACCATTTATCCTCAGAAAAGCAAAAATTATCTTCCTAGTCTGAATAAATCTAATTATTGCTTCCCTAATTTCTACATTATCCATTAATAAAACAACAATCTTCCAACCTCACCCTATTTTTTACTAGTTTCACTTTTTGGCATAATCTAAAATATTATGACGCAGTACTTCACTAACATTATGGCTCAGATTCATGAATGCCTGCCTGTCACATTATGCTTATGTGCACAATGAGCAGTGATGGCCATGCAGTCTGAGAGTCAGGAAACAACAGTATATGTTGTGGCTGGCTGCAAAACAAGGGTTAGAAGCAGAATATTTCAGAAATTGATAAAACTCACATGAACATAAAGCACTCTCTTTAGCTCTAAATTCCATCACTTGCTGGAATACAGCCACAGGAAAACTTTAAAAACTGTTAGGGGTTGCCACAGCCACTATAAATCTGTATCTGGAACAGGCTCTCACTCAAGATGCTGCTGCTACTGCCAGATGTCACCCTCGAAGCACTGAGTTTTTGGCCACATTTGACTTACCATGGGCAACAGGAAATAGAAATACTTGACCACTACAGAGTGAAAGGGGCACCACACACAGGAAATTGTATATATCTGCTGACCCCATTTGAGGCCCATTGGAATCATGGAGAACCCATCACAGTGCATACTAAGGTATGTGTAGCTTTATGTATTTTAGCTACAGGGAATTTTTGGTGAAATACAGAGGACACAGTGGGGTTTCACAGGCATTTGCCTTAAGAATATTCCACCAGTTCCTCAATGCAGTGCTTCAGCATTTGGTGGAGCATATCTGATTCCCACTATGCAAAATTAATATGCCATAGCTCATTTTCCTGCAATACTGGTGGGGGGGGCATAGACTGCACACATATTAAAATAAAAGCTCTGCCTGGTGAACTGGGAAGGAGGTATGTGAACAGAAGAGGTTATCAATCCATCAACTGTCAGGTGGTCTGTAATACACAAAGTATGGTGTATAATGTATGTGTAGGCCACTTAGGTAGTTTTGATTATTCCCACATATGTCACACTTGTGACCTGTATCTAAGGTTTGCAACAGGTGGCTTCCCACAAGGACATTTAGTGGGATATGCAGAATATGCCAGGGAACCTTGGCTCATGACTACTATGAGAAACTCACACAACCCCACTGAGGATGGTTACAACACAGTGCACTCTCACAGATGAGAAATATCAAATGGTGTGTTTTAGGGCTTCCCAAATCACAGTTCAACTTTCTGGATACATCTGGAAGTGCCATGCAATATGAACCCACCAGGTCTGCCAAAATACTAACTGTGTGTGCCATCTTACCTAATGTTATATTTAGAAAATGACTACAGGATACCCAAGGACTGGGACCACAGTTCCCAGCACCAAAGGCCGTAACAGCTGAAACAGATGAGGGGTCAGATGAGGAACCAGCAGCTGGGGATGGTCATGGTAGATGGAGGAGGGCACAATATTACACAGAACTGGCTATTAGACAGCAAATTGCACATACACTCAACACTTGATTATATTAAGAGCTAAGCATATACAAACAGTAACAATGATGCAAACAACCAGACCAGACTTTTCTTACCCATACAATGGTTAGCTACCTTGACCATCAGGCATAGGCAACCCCAGGCTAGGACATTCTCAGGAGCAGTAACAAAGGTGAGTGATGAAACTGTAATGAAGAGATACTACAATACATAAACAGAAGTACTGAGTCAGTAAAACTCAATGATACCAATACAGGGATATCATAACAATGACTGATATGCCCAACAAATCCAGGCAACAATGATGATGCATTCAAATACAAAACTCTATTATTTTCCTATGCATTTCATTGCCACCCTGGGCATCAGGTATAATCATCTCATGCTAAACAACCCCACAGGGGGCAGGGTATTGTCAGAGTCATCTGCACAGGTGGATGATCAACGTATGTACAGAATGTAAGAAAATACATTCAGACACAAATAACAGCTTTCAGTTCTACAGTATAAAGAAACATTTTCCCTAAACAATACATTGCCTGTTTATTATGTGCATTAGACATAAGCAGGCCTAGTCATACTCACCTCCAGAGGTCGGGGCACTTTTAGCATCATGTGCACTAGGAAGTTAGCAAGTTGTCCTACACATGTACATCTACTACCACTACTACTACCATAGATGGTAACCATACTAAAAAAAGTAAACGTTAGTACATACCCAATTGAAAATAAGATAAGAAAAAAAATAATGCGCACAGCAGGACACAGTTATCATCAGCAGTTGCACAGTGTGTGTGGGTGGTTACAGGTGTACAAATTGTACACAGAGGAACCAATGTAGCAGTAGAAGTAAACCCACACTTTGTGTGGGATCTACCATATTCACAGCCATGTTGGCTGACACCTGAGGATGTAACAGCAGACTGCCCTTTCCCAACAGATCATCCAGAAAAGACACTGCACAGTCCAATGTGTCATTCATCCTATCGAAGGATTCACACTCACACATGGTTCATGCAGTCTCCTGTGTCAGAATGCATGACATTCGGTAGTCTGACTGTGTCTTCTGAGGTCTGGTGCAACTTGCCTTTGCCTTTACAGCATCCCTGTACATATGTTGGGTGGCATATATTAGGATCGATTTTTATTTAGAGAGATGTTTTTAAATTATCCTGATTAATTGTTTATGTAATGTTATTTATAGGTTGTGTCACATGAATTTTGTTGAAGATATTAAGTGAGATTGATGAAATCAGTTAATGATATTGCACTGAGGAAAGGCTATGCCTGAAAGCTTTTCACTTTGTTTTTAATTGTTCTTATTAAATTCGCATTTTGCTTCTATTTGTTTTTATTTAATTTTTTTGACATATCTCAGCCTAAGTTTTGTTTTGTACTGGATTTTCTGTGGATTACTTGAGGCTGAGTTCATCACTACATTGCTCTTTTTGGCTATATCCCGTGTAGTCCCAGACTGTGCCTGTTCATCAATGCCATCATCATATGAGGCTAATATTCCCCCAACATCACACATTGTGAGGTCCATAGTGCTGATGCCAGACAATACCTCACCTATGTATACAGTGCTGGTGTCAAACAATGCCTCACCTGTGTATATAGTGCTGGTGCCAGACAATACCTCACCTGTGTATACAATGCTGGTACCAGACAATGCATCACTTATGTATATAGTGCTGGTGCCAGACAATGTCACACCTGTGTATACAGTGCTGGTGCCAGACAATGCCTCACCTGTGTATACAGTGCTGGGTGCCAGACAGTGCCTCACCTGTGTATATAGTGCTGGTGCCAGACAATACCTCTCCTGTGTATACAACGCTGGTACCAGACAATGCATCACTTATGTATATAGTGCTGGTGCCAGACAATGTCACACCTGTGTATACAGTGCTGGTGCCAGACAATGCCTCACCTGTGTATACAGTGCTGGGTGCCAGACAATGCCTCACCTGTGTATACAGTGCTAGTGTCAGACAATACCTCACCTGTGTATACAGTGCTTGTGCCAGACAATGCCTCATCTGTGTATATAGTGTTGGTACCAGACAATGCCTCACCAGTGTATAGAGTGCTGGTGCCAGACAATGCATCACCTACATATACAGTGCTGGTGCCAGACAATGCCTCACTTGTGTATACAGTGCTGGTCCCAGACAATGCCTCACCTGTGTATACAGAGTTGGTGCCAGACAGTGCCTCACCTGTGTATACAGTGCTGGTGCCAGACAAAGCTTCACCTGTGTATACAGTGCTGGTGCCAGACAAGAAAAATAAACATAATAACATAGTACCTAGGCCAAAAGAACTCAACCACACATGCAAATCCTATAATCTCTGAGAGTACAACCTATAATTAATACAAAAAAAGTATGCACATACCATGTGCAAGTGATCATTGTACCTTGATGCCAGATGTCCCTATACACAGTTTTAGTTGCTAGATGAATTACAAGTATGCAACTTAATATAAATTGCAAATGCAGACATAATATATATATATTTTTATGGCATACCTGGGGCATCAATACTGAAAATCCTCTAAGTTCCTCCACCTCTGCCCCAGTATCCAGCACAACACTGTAGAACTCATCTGAGCTGCCTGGATCCCAAATAGTTGAAAAGAACTCCTCCATATCAATGAATGGTGATTGGGTAGATGACCAACCCCAGTAGCCCTTCTGTGTCAAAGCCTTTGGTTGGTTAGTAGCTTTCTTAATCATGTCAGTGGCCCTATGTTGGACCATATAGTATGCACAGCCCTGGCCCCAACAGCATTGACATTGCTGACCATCTGCCAGCAGACATGGTAATGAAAGGGCTTGTTGGCAGAACAAGTGTCAAGTAGCTGTCCACTATGGAGATCGAAGTCCTGATTCTTAGCATCTCAGAAAGGGGGTTTCCATGAGGATGGTCCTGTCTTATGTTTTTGGATGATGGAACCATATCCACGCTGCAAAAGGAAGAAAAAATGTATATTACACAAAGTCATAACACACCTGGGGGGTAGTACTGGCGGTCATACTTATGAAGCAGCATTTATCAATGTGCAGTCAATGATTATCATCGTAGTAAATAGTCTAAACAACAATGCAAGCATTGTAATATCCTATATGCATTAACTTCCCCATTAAAAAAATGTATAAACTGCAGAAGACAACAAACAAAAAGAGTAGCAGCAAGAATACATGCAACTAACATGCAGAAAAAACATCATAAGCAGAGAAATAGAGGTTAATGTAACAAAAGCCTACATAGCTCTTTCAAGTCAGAGACATTCTGGACTTTTAAGGATGTTACAGTAATACTAAAGAACTCGTAACACATGGATGTGTGTTGCCTTAAGATAACTAGTATAGAAAATATTGAAAAACAGGGTTCCTATTATATAATCAAAGACACAATCCTTCAAATGTGTCTTGATCGAACTTGAAAGCATGAAACAGCAAAATAGCAACACAGCATATAAGGGATTTGTTTCCCTGGGAAAGAAATTGCATGGCCGCCTCCATTACTTTGCCATTTTCCTCACTGTAGTGCGATCTCAGAGTTGGTATATTTAAGTGGGGGGGTGTGGGGCACAGGCCCCCACATTGGGAGGTGTGGGGGCGAAGCCCCCCACTTTATGTAATGTTTTGAAGTTTTTATTTTTTTTTTTTTTTTTTGTGGAACAGCGATTTTTTTTCCCTGGGAAAAAAATCGCTGTTCTGAGTGTCGGGATTGTAAGCTTTCACTTACATGGGGTCGATAAATCAGCATTCGCTTTTCTAAGCATTTGCTGATTTAATATAGACCAGAAAAACACTGCAGGTGCACAGCACTCATTGCAAATAATTTATCAACATACTATGATTCAGTAGTTCAATAAAAAATGCATACTTTGAAAGATTTCAAACATTATCCTATGCATTCCTAATCAACTTTTGCGAATCATTTGTTTGGCAGCACTTGGGAAACCAAGAATTCTTCCTTATCATGATGAAAATTCTATACAGTGGCAAAGCTAGAGCAGGGTGAAAGGGGCAACAGCCCCAGATGCAAAGTGTTGGAGTGTGATCAGCCGATCCTGATACATTTTTAATGTATGTCGCAGTGGTACGGCGGTAGCATTGTTACCTCACAGCAAGAGGTTCTCCCGTTCGATTTTCGGCTGGGCTTGGGAGTGCCTTCTGTGTGGAGTCTGCATGTCCTCCCGCAGTTGGGTAGCGTTCGAAAGACATGCGTGCGTAATGGGCGTGCCTTCGTTGAAGGTTGAGCGTCGAGCTGGCACCTCGTGTTTCATAAAAATCTACTGCCAATCATTAGTGGACCAGAGTTCCTCTGTGGTGACCCCTTACTGGGAAAAGCTGAAAGACAAACACCAACAACTGGCTTTTAAAAGCTGGTATTGCATTTATAGTCAAACCTAAGTGCTGTAGTGCTCTGTGTGTGGTCTAAATTGTAGCAACTGCTTGCCACATTGTAGCAAACAGTTTATTACAGTTTAAAAGTTAAAAATATAGCAACAGTTTGCTGCATTTGTAGCAGGCAGTTTGCTACAGTTTAAAAACAATTTTTTTTTTGTTAACTATAACATGAGTGCTGTAGCATGCAAGGTATAAACTGTAGCAACTGTTTGCTACATTTATAACAAGAGGTTTGCTACAATTTAAAATGATTTTTTTAAACCAAGACATGAGCACTGAAGGCCTCAGTGCAGGCAGGTATAAACTGTAGTAACTGTTTGCTGTATTTGTAGCAAACAGTTTGCTACAGTTTAAAAGAAGAAATACTTTCTTTTTTAGTAAATCATGTTAAAGGAGGGTTGGGGTCAGGACACAGAAATGGTACCTGAATGGCTGGGACTGGAGGGAGAGGAGGAGTGTCATACTTCTGGCCACCTGGTTATTGTGCCAGTAGAAGGAACGTCCAATTATTTTTCACTGGGGGGTGCATAGATTTAACAGTAATAAGCCGATCGCTTATAGCTTATTACAATTCTTCACATGAAGAACTGAGGGGGTGAGGCACTAGTTCATAGCACCAGTCCAGGGCGCTAATTGAATCAGCTATGCTTCTGATTCCATAGCTTGATGTCCTGCTTATAAGGTGTAGATTACACGTTTCGGGCATGTGAAATATGCTAATTAGCTCTCAACTCATTATCATTACTGAATCACTCAATTTTCTCAAACTGCTGTAGAATCCAAAAACCAACGACCAGTCGGCTAAGAGACTGAGGTACTAACTTTATTAGAAATAAACTGGCTAAGCGCGTTCATCTAACATTTATCATAGACTTCTTCAGAACCATACAAATAGAAAACAAACCATTAAGTTTTATAAAGACTGTAGGAGACACACACCCTAATAATGCTGCAATCAAATTCAAAGTTGCAACCCTGCCATAATAAATTAAAGACACAAGCACTCAGCCAAGTTAATATACATGCATAAATCACTAAAAAATAAATCCAGTCAAAATGTACACATAGCTAATAAATAAATCCCAGTCATAAAACATATAATTCATAGTTTCAAGGCTCTAAATTTCAATTAGCTAGTAATGGAAATAGCTTCATTAAGTCTAGATGTATTAGATGCATCCAACAGTACCTGCCACATCATTTCCCTGTGCAGTAACTGATTTTGCCATTCACCCCCAAAGCATCTAGAGTTAATCTTTTCCAAAATGGAAAATTTAAACTTAGTAAAATCATTACAGATATTAGCAGGTCTAGATAAGGCACTTTTACTGTCCTGCTTTCTAATGCTGTAGTTGTGTTGGTAAATTCCTTTGTTCATGGAATTATTCATTTTACCTATGTAAAATGCTGAACATGAGCAACATCTTGCTAGATACACAACTCTCTCAGTAAAACAATTAAATCTTTCATAGGTTCATAGGTAGGTACTAGGCTATTAGCCCTTGGGCCTATATAAGCCTAGCCAAAAAGGTACCCTGGCTTTCGCCACCCAAGAAAATTATTTTCCTGTGCCCCTGTTGATCAGAGCCACAGAAGTGATCCCTGGGGTGAATTTCCTATTTCCCATCCAATCATCAAGATTTTTCTTGAAGAGTGCCAATGAGGAGCTCTGTTTGACATAGATAGGTAGTCTGTTCCAGAGTGTGGGAAGTCTCTGGGACAGGAATCTATCCTTCCAGCATGTTCTGTTTATTGTGGTGACAAGGTTTAGGTCCCTAGAGCATGTAGCTCAGAGGGATTGGGATTTCTTTAAGTGGAGCATGTCCAACAGCTCTGGGTTTGACATAGCTTTGTATGTTAGGCAGAGATCGCCTCTGCGTAGACAATATGCGATAGAGTAAAGCTGGAGTTTTTTGAGACAGTCTGCATAGGGCATCTGTTTGAGGCCAGTAATCCTCTTTGTGAGGTATTTCTGTGGCCTTTCCATATACCAAAAGGGGCATTGTACTCTATAATGGGTCTAATGAGTGATGAGGAGAGGGGAACAATGACCTCTTTTTTATTGGATGAGAAACCTTTTGTGATGAGGAGAGCCATGTAGAAGGATTTCCTGACCACTGTGGGGATGTGATTATCAAAGGAGAGACTACTGTCCACCTGTGTCTCAAGGTCTCTTATCACACTTTCGTCATTAAGTAGACTACCACTTATGTGGTAGTTCATGGGTACAGAGTTTTTACCAAAGGGGATGACAATACACTTTTTGGCATTGAGCTGCAGGCCATGGCTTTGACACCAGGCATCTGTCTCAGTGAGGCCCTTTTGTAGTATGTCCACATCATTAGGAGTTTCAATTATGGCTCCTAGTTTGCAGTCATCTGCAAATTTTTTTAGCCAAAGACCTTCTGTGTTATCCTGTACTTCAGAGAAGTAGATACCAAACAGGAGAGGTCCCAGGACTGAACCCTGTGGTACTCCACTTGTCACTGGTCTGAAGTCGGATTTGGAGTCTGCTACTTTCACAGAGTGGATACTGTCCATGAGCCAGTTGGTAACCCATCTTGTGACATAGGGATTTATACCTAGTTAATGAGCTTATCTATAATTCCAGAGTGGGGGATGGTGTCAAAAGCCTTGGCAAGATCTAGATAAGCTGTGTGAACCACCTTACCCTCATCTATGGCTTTGGTGACTGCTTCAAAGAAGTCAATCAGGTTTAGGAGACGTGATCTGCCTTTTACAAACCCAAACTGGGTAGGGTCCAGAGTTTGGAGATTACCAATTTCTTTGTTTATGAGTACCATGATGATACGTTCCATGGCCTTGCAGACCAGGCTCGTCAGGTTAATGGGGCGGTAGTTCCTGGGGTCTGTCACGGCTCCCCCTTTGTGGTGTGGGATAACCATCATGGTGTGCCATTCAGTAGGCACAAAGCCTGAGGTGAGGCTATGATTAAACATGGTACTTAGGTAGGGTGCCAGTTCATTCTATAGTTTGTGTAGAACACAGTCTGGGATATTGTCAGGTCCCATGGATACTGTGTTCTTGACTTTGGAGAGTGTGTTTTTTACTTGTGCAGCCGTGATTACAGGAACTTTGCATTCTTCCGGTATAGAGATGGGCCCTCTAGGGGGTAAGAGGGGGTAAAGTTAGCAATGAACCTATCTGCCAGGATGTTGGCAATATCAGTTGGTTCTGTATATTTAGTGCCATTGTGCTGTAACTCAGAGAAGATCTGAGTGTTGCCATTGAGATTCTTGACATAGCTATAGAATGCTTTGTGGATGTCTTTAGAGTCAGTGGCAATTTTGTTTTCGTAACTAGCTTTGGAGGATTTTATGAGGGATCTCAGCTTTTTACTGAGGTTGACCAGTGTGTTCCTCCAGTCATGGGATTTTACTCTTTTTTGCAACAGTTTCTTTCTTCTGTTGTAGAGTTTGTTTATGGCAGAGGACCACCAGATGACAATTAATAAACAAATAGATAAGCAGGACACTTTAACATGGGGAAAGTGTAGTGTGTGTAAATATGTAGTGAAGGAATTTGAAAGTATAAATGGAATAGCATTTCAAACTAATGGAACATTTGACTGTCATACAGAAGGGGTTGTTTATGGGATAAAATGCCCTTGTGATAAATTTTATGTAGGAGAAACTAAAAGACAGTTCTGCAGGTTAAAAGAGAATATAAAAGATGTAAAAAATAATAAACAGACAAGCCCTATAGCAGTGCACTTTAATAAATGTCATAATGGTAACCCATTAGGGTTGCAAGCAACAGTTTTGGATAAGGTAGAGATGAATTTATATATGAATGAACAACAAGTAAAATGTTTACTAAGAAAAAAGGAAGACGTAATGATTTTAAAGTTTAAAACAATGAACCCTGTGAGTTTAAATCAGGAATGTATATGGAAAAGTGTGCTGTAAAGCAGTTATGTGTGTTTTAATGGGGGTTGATTATGTAATTGGGTAGTTTAATATGTATAAAATAGGGGGATGTGATCATGTGAATGTATACTCTGATAAAGGCGAATCAAGCCAAGGCGCTAGAGAAAAACGTTTTTTTGGATTTGTTTTATTAAATATACTATAGAATTGCACCATGACTGGTTTGGAGTTTGTGGTTCATCATATCTTCATTTATTAAGAAGTGGTTTACAAACTTGTAAAGCTGGTCCATATTACCAGACCAAATCACAAAAATATCATCCAAATAACAGAAATAAAATTAGAATTTTTCAAAAAGATCTAGTCTGAAAACGACCTCATTCCCCCATCGAAGTAAAACAGCATTGCAAACATGGGGGCATATGCCTTGTAGTTGTTTAAAATATTCTCCATCGAAGAAAACAAAGTTGTTTTTCAAAGTCACTTCTACAAAGTCAGAAATTTATTTAACATTATTGTCTGACAATGGTTCAAATTTTTTCAACACAGAAACAAACTAGGACAGCCCCTGCTCATGTGGAATAACTGTAAATACATGTCTTGATATCTAGTATAACCAAGAAACTGTTCTAGGATCATGAAATATTTCTTAATTTGTCTACAAAGTCCCAGGAGTCCTTAAGGATATGGAAAGTGTCTTTAAACAGATTTTTGAGTTTACAGTCAACAAATTTCACAAAAGGCTCAGTAATCGAACAGCTAGCAACCACAATAGGTCGCAGTTGAGTTTTTGACAAACTGGAAGGAATTTTAGAAATGAACATACAATACTGGATATAAAGATGCTCATCAGAAAACTTAGTTTGTAGATACTGTTCGGGGGAGCGACTAATATTGAGTCCCCTGGAGTGTAACGTAAGCGTAAAAGTGTATTTAACCCCCGCCATTTGCATCCAATAATTAATATTTATGAAAAGACATGTGAAAGGGAGATAAGAGAACTGTTAATCAACAACAGATGAGTTATTACTATTTGATAGCATTTCTTTTGATATATTTAACTTTTTGAAAGTGCATTTCCCTATTATCTCAAAGATTTTTGGAATTCCTTAAATTCATTCAAATTTGTCGAACCCACCACTGTGACCTATTGTGGCTGTTAGTGGTTCGATTAATGAGCCTTTTGCAAAATGTATTGACTGCAAACTGTAAACTCAAAAATCTGTTTAAAGACACTTTCTATGTCCTCAGGGATTCCTGGGATTTTGTAGACAAATTAAGAAATATTTCATG
Organism: Protopterus annectens; assembly: GCF_019279795.1. Taxonomy (NCBI): domain Eukaryota; kingdom Metazoa; phylum Chordata; order Ceratodontiformes; family Protopteridae; genus Protopterus; species Protopterus annectens. The sequence continues at coordinate 390,293,867 of NC_056732.1, read as the reverse complement.
GTCTATTTACACTAGATATCAAGAAATTTGTTCTAATAGGTACAGTTTGCCTGCTTTTTCCTCTTTCAGAATTTATATATGATATACCTTCATTAATCACTTTAGTATTATATTTTCTTACAGTAAAATCATGCACCATAACATCCATATCTCTATTAAACCCTTCTATAGTTGTATTTAATCTACTAGCCCTAAGTAATTGGCTTTTACTACCCCTTTATAAACATATCTCATGTGCATGCTATGAGCATGTACATATCATGTAGCCTGTACATTTTTTTCTATAAGTTTTTAGTATCAAATTTATAATTATTATAAGAAATATTAACATCTAAAAAATTAATGTTGCAGTCAGAATATTTTAATTCAAAAGATAAAATAAATAGTTGTGGTCTGTAAATATTCAACAAAACTATTTAAGGTATTTTCAACCCCCTTCCAAAGAAGGAAGATGTCATCCACAAATCTTTTGTAAAAGGATAATTATTTATGGTAAGAATTATTATCGTTATTAAAAATAGGAATTTCTTCCCATCTAGCTAACACTAAATTAATGTAGCTATTTGTTACAGGAGTGCCCATAGCTACATCTGAGCATTGATGGTAATATTGTTCCTTAAACAAAAAAACACTGTTACGAAAGACTACCTCTAACATAAAACAAATCAGTTCTACTTTAATAGAAAAATCACTATACTCAAATAAAAATTCTGTGTAAAACTGAAACCAGAAAGGAACCAGACCACAATTCTTTAAGCTTTCGTTCATTTAATACACCACAAACTTCTTCAGAATAAATTCAAAAACATCAAACCACCCCTAAGTACTTAACATGTGCAAAAAGCATCCAATAACAAAGTGCTTCCAATAAATTATTTAAATCACCACCTTAGTTTCACACAAATTTAAAAATATAAATACCAATGTTAAATAAATGTTGAATAAAATACCAAACTAATACATGTAAAAAATAAAACAAAATTCAGACATTTTGCTAAAAAACTTGTCATGAAAAACTGGTAATTTTAAAGACCATATCAAAACCTTTGTAACTGGAGAAAACACTTAATGGTGATGGTCTCATTGAGTCCTGGTGGGTACTGATAGTTTTGTCCACATAAAAACTAGTGCATGAATTACATACTGCAAGTTAAACAATACCAACAGAATCACAAGTGAACCTATCCTTTGCCCACAGAATTCTGTTAAAGTGTTTCAGTTCAACAGAACCTGCATTGGCTATATATCTACACTGCTTGCAATGACCACAAGCAAAAGTCCCAACATGATCTTTACCACCATTGTGTGGTCCTTTCCTCATTCCCTCAAGGATCCTTTTTATGTTGTGTGCTTTTTTTATAGTTTAACAAGGGTTCATTACCCAAGACTTTCACCAATTCAGAATGCCCAAGCAGAACCTTCCAGTTCTCTTTGATCACACCCCTGATGATGTCCATCCTGTCCAAAATAGGCAATGGGAAAGCTAACTCAAACACCATATTATTGTGTTTGACCCTAGACTCTAAACTGTAATTACCTCTCAAGATGGGACTCGCTGAACTCTCGCGTAGGGATGTAACTTCAACAATTATTTTCCGTAACCAAAAGAGGTCATACCCTCTTGCCATAAAAAAATCCAACAAGTTTGTTGACTTCAAAGTTAAAGACGGAATTTTCACTAGTTAGTTGACTCAAACTAATAAGTTGTTCCTTGACCACCCCTCTTTTCATGTGCTGAGGATGGAGACTATCCCTGTGCAGGTACTGGTTGACAAAGGTAGACTTCCTATAAATACTGCTACTAAAGCCAAACTTGTCATCTAGTAGCTCCAAGTGAATGTCAAGGAAGTCTATTGCTTTGCCAAAACCACCTAGGGTAAAATTCAAAAAACTGGTGGAACCATTTAAATCATATAAAAATTTATGAAAGCATTCAAGGTTCCCTTGCCATAAAAAAAAACAAATCATCAATATAATGCCTGTAAAATAAGATGTTCCTGGCCAAAGGGTGTGTTATAAGATATTTTGTCTCACACATGGCCATAACAAGGTTGGCAAAGGAGGGAGCAACCCTAGAACCCATAGATACACCGGAAATCTGCTGGAAAATGCAAGATCCAAACTTAAAAAAGTTACTATCCAAAACTGTCTCCATCAAAATACACAAAGTATTGATCTTATTGTTATCAAAATCAGTATAACCAGTCAGATATTCCCTGAATAAATCAATTCCTATTTCCTGATCAATACTTGTATAAAGTGAAGTTACATGGAGTGTAACAAAAAATACTATAGACATAACTATGTCTTTCAAATTGAGGTCATATAACAACTCTAATAGGTGCCAAGAATCTTTTAAATAAAACATTGAATTTTGAACAATAAGATTCAAAATTTTTATCCAACCAAATCAAAATAGGTTCCATCTTAGAGTGAGCTGCAGACACTATGGGTCTAAAAGGGGTGGCTGTTCTGCTTTTGTGGACCTTAGGTATACTAAAGAGAACTGCTAACTTTGGATATTCCACCTGCAAAAACATATAAATTGAATGTCCAATATTACCCTGACAAAACAAATCAAATAACAAAGTGTCAATCCGCTTGAAACACAATTGAACATCATTTGTATTGACCTGTTTGTAATTTCTTTGGTCACTCAAAAGCTGCAACATAGCCCTTTCATAATCAGCAGTCTGAATAATGACTATAGACCCACCCTTGTTTGCCTTCATCACTCTCAAATCACTGTTGGTAGCTAAGTCAAACAGGGCTTTTCTCTCCCCACTGGTAAGGTTGTAGGTTCTATAAGACCATCTACTAATGTCCCTAAAATGCTGTTCATATAATGCCCCAAACACATGTAAAGAAGGACATAAAGCAGGATTATAAGTGCTTCTACATTTACATTCATCTGTTGATAAACCAGAAGTGGGCAAACCATCAAAAATGAACTTCAAATTCAATTTTCTCAAATATAATTTGAAGTCCACCAAAAGGTTTATTACATTCACTTTATTAGACGGAATATATGTAATACCACATTTTAACACCTTATAGGTGTCCTCTAACAAACTTACTTCAGACAAGTTCAAAACGTCTATACAAAAACTTAAGTTTTCTTCTTGTTCCTGTTGTTCCTTTTCTTCCCTTGCTTTTTCTTGTGTGTGGCCTGAACATCTTTCGACCACCTCAAGGTTCTCTGTACCCCTGATTTGTCTACTAAAAAAGGTCTACTCACTGTAGAAGTGGAAGGAACAACATTAGAAGAACTATTAACAACTGCAGAAGTAGCTATGTCATTATTGCTAGAAACAGAAGCTGAAATGACTGCCTCTGTTGAAGTGTTAATGTTATCCTTTTCACCTGATGTTTCCAACGTTTGTGTTGATACAAAGCATTTAGGTAAAGGATAAGTCGTCTTGTCTTTGTAAGCTGCCAAGTCCCTCTTTAATTTCTCCTGTTTTCTGTTAATGATAGTCGTCCTTTGCCTGTCCACTTTGACAGAAATGCCTTCATATAAAGTGGAAAAACGTGGGAAACATTTGGACCCCCTGACTTTGGTGTCCAACGTTTCCATATCAATTTTTAAATTAGACATGTTGGACTTATAATGGGTGATCGACATTTTCTTTAAAGCAAGACCAGTACAATTAAAAAGCTCAATCAACTGTTGGTGCAAAGTATCCCCTTGTTGGACACAATTGGGAAACTTATATAGCCTTAAGCCACGAGGAACACAACAAAGCCTTACACATTCTTCCAAGTAAGCTACCTCCATTTGTAAAGCAATAGTTTTTAAAGAAAGTTTTTCCAATAAAAACAAATCATTTTTGCAAATGTTATAATCATCTAAACTACTGCTTTCAGTAGTGACACTTACTTGTGATTCATTACTATCCATTCTAAATGGATTTTGAAACTCACTAAAAACATGAGAAATCACATCACATTGAGGAACAGTACCTGAAACAGTCCGAAGAACACTGTGAGGATGAATGCCACCATCGCTAGGTCCACTAAGTGAAGAACCAACTCCATCTTTGTTTCCCACAGCCAACTGGCTGAGCGACTGTTGTACTGATGTCAAAATGCTACTAGCAATGCTGCTCTGTAGCTGAACGCCTCCTCCTTGGTTACCCTGGCAATGAGAAAAACCTTCTGGAATGGCTGCAAGAATGCTGTCCATAAAAAACTTATTAGACACCAAAGACTTGTCTAACACAAAATGGGTGGTTAAATTCAATAAACAGTCCTGTGTGAGCTCACTTTCTGCCATAACACTGCCAAATGCCTCCGAAGTCAAACCAAAATGATGCAGCAATTCTAAGAAACAACTAAAAACTGAAAAAGTAGTAGCCGGTCACAAACCAGAAAGGAACCAGACCGCAATTCTTTAAGCTTTTGTTCATTTAATACAACACCACAAACTTCTTCAGAATAAATACAAAGTCATCAAACCACCCTTAAGTACTTAACATGTGTAAAAAGCATCCAATAACAAAGTAATTCCAATAAATTATTTAAATCACCACCTTAGTATCATAGAAATTTAAAAATACAAATACCAGTGTTAAATAAATGTTGAATAAAATACTAAACTAATACTAGTTAAAAATAAAATAAAATTCAGACATTCTGCTAAAAAACATGTATACCTATCTCATTTGGGATTACAGTAAATACTCATTTAACATCTAAGGTGACAAGCCACAATTTCCCTAAGTCATTATTGTTTATCCATAAATGCAATGCAGATAAAAAGTCATTTGTATTGTATCTTTTATATAGCTTGTACAAACAATCAACAAATTACGCAATTCGTGTTCTAAATATTTCGACAAGGCAGTGGTAACCCATCTACTTCCAGACACTATGGGTCTCTGTGGATTCTTATGAATCTTAGGGAGCCCATATATGATGGGAATTACAGGCTTCTCTATATATAAGAAGTTATAAAGCTCTGGGGTAATGGAACACTCCATTAGTAAATCATATAGAAATGTTTTAACATTAATAGTCTTATGCACTATTTTACTAATCTTCTTGAACATATATTCGTCAGATAATAGTAAAGCATCCAATCAACATAGTCCTCAGTATTCATAATAACCCAATACCTGGGATAATCATGAAAAAAATGAAGGAAATGATAACACGTTTTGGAATAGAATGGATTTCCATTTAAACCAACCAATGTTGAGGTGACTGGAAAGGTTGGCAAACAAGCACAAGGAAAGGATAGATCCATCTCGCAACTAGGAGACCAATGGGAAGGGCATGAACTGGAGGTGGAAGAACAGATACATCAACACCACCAGGAAATGATTTTTGAAGATTTGTTGGATGTACACTCTGCAGGTTCTTCAACAGGTACTGTTTCAGTAACATCTTTTTTTCAGTTTTAATATATACAATTTTACCAGTATACATGTTGGGCCAGAGAATCCTGATTAGTTTTTGAAGGGTTTTACATTAATCCCTTCAGGGTAGGCAAACATACAATACTGGATTAAAGATGTTCACCAGAAGACTAAATGTGCAGATACTGTTCAGAGGTGCAACTGATATTGAGCCCCCAGGAGTGAAACATAAGTGTAAAAGTATGTTTAACTCCACACACACATCCAGTGATTTATGTTTTTAAAAAAATATGTCAGAGGCAGATAACAGAACTGTTAAACAACAACAGAAAGAGAAAATTTGATAACCTAACTAAAGAAGAAAGAACAACTCTTAATAACATTACTACAAATGAAACATTAGATGTATGAAACCGGATAAGGGTGGGGGTTTGCTGATTATATATTTAGTGGATTACACCAGTGGGATGACACTTTTATTGACTGATGAAAAAGTTTACCAAACAGTTTCTGTTAATGAAATTAATACTGCTTACAATGCCATTAACATGTTTTTGATGAGTTATTATGGTTTGTCAACATTTCTTTTGATTTATTTTATTTTTCAAAAGTGCATTTCCATACTATCCCAAAGATTTTTGGAATTCCTAAAATTCATTCAGATTTGTCAAACACATTACTGTGACCTATTGTGGCTGCTAGTGGTTCTCTTACTGAGCCTTATGCTAAATTTATTGACAGTAAACTCAAAAATCTGTTTAAAGACACTTTCAATGTCCTCAGAGATTCCTATGACTTTGTATACAAATTAAGAAATATCTCATGGTCTGAGAAGAGTTTCTTGGTTACACTAGATATCAAGAGTTTGTTTACAGTTATCCCACACGAGCAGGGGCTGTCCTGGTTTGTAGATATGTTGACAAAAATTGAGCCATTGTCAGACAATGATGTTAAATTAATTTCTGGCTTTATGGAAGTGATTTTGAAAAACAACTTTGTTTTCTTCAATGGTGAATATTTAAACAACTACAAGGTGTTGCCATGGGGGCCGCATGTGCCCCCATGTATGCCAATGTTGTTTTACTTAGGTGGGAGAACGAGGTTGTTTTCAGACTAGAGCTTTTTGAAAAATGCAGATGTTATTTCTATTATTTGGATGATATCTTTGTGATCTTATCTGGTAATATAAACTTATTTACAAGTTCATTGAGGCATTGGAAACAACATCCACGTTTTTGAAATTTACACGTAATGTTAATTGCCAAAAAATTCACCTTTTAGATGTTGAATTGAGAAAAGGTACTAATGGGAAGTTTGAAACCTCCATTTTCAGAAATCTTACTTATTATAATGCATTTGTACACTTCAAAGGCAGTCATCACTTGCACCAAAAGAAGGGTGTCATTAAAAGTCAGTTTATCAGGGTTTCTGGGCTGACATAAAATGATGAAGAGTGCAGGGATGAGTTTGACAAGTTAAAATTAATGTTTTTGGAACATAGATACCCTGAAGTGATGGTGAATAATTTTATTTATAAGTTCTTCACGAAAGAAATAATAAATATGCACAATTATACATACTGGAATGCAGAACTTGCAATCCAGCAAAACAACCTCTAATTTTGTTCAGGACTCTAGTAATCTTAGCCAGCATCTTAACAATAACAATAACATGATTTTACATGACTCACTAGACACTGTAGATATTAAGAACATTCTATATAATAATTGGTCAATTTTACAATATGATGATGAACTAAAGGTTAGCTTTACCAAAAACCCTTTGTTTACATATAACAATAGACCGAATATTAAGACAATCGTATAAAGACCGATTAAGACATCTTACAACAGTTTGTACAAGACTTTTAAATGTGGTCATTGTAACCAGTGTTCATTTATAGACACTGATGATAGGGCTGAGTTATTGGAAAAGCTACATAGGTGAATGAACAAAGGAAGATTTAATTGTTTTTTTTTTCAAAAAACCTTTATTGAATTATCTCTTGTGACATAGGCAAATTTACATTCATATAAAATTAATTAAACTATGTTAACATAACAAATGTTATGCTTCACATATATTGTTAAATATAAATATATATCATATAACCTAAGCAATATTATTCAATTCTTGCTTTTATTTTTAAACAAGAAACATCTTCATTAAACAATCTCTTACTACATAGGCAATTACACATTAACACAATCTTAGTCACAAACATTTTATATCACAAACCATACTGACACACTCCCAGTTGCAAACATTATACATCACTTATAATCTACCCAATCTTTCTCACTCAAACATTACATAGCTCACTTAAGTCCTGCTGCCTTTTAGGCCTCATTCCTCTCTTGTATGTATTGTTCCCACAATTCCCATTTTTTCCTATGTAGTTTGCTCCTACCCTTTTCTAAAGATCTCAGTTCTACTTGTTTTATATTAATTGTTTTACTGAAAGAGTTGTGTATCTAGCAAGATGCTGCTCATGTTTGGCATTTACACAGGTAAAATGAATAATGCCCAGAACAAAGGAATTTACAAACACAACTACAGCATTAGAAAGCAGGACAGTAAAAGCACCCTAGCTAGACATGCTATTATCTGTAATGGATTCACGATGGCTTGCACGGAGTCTAAGAGTTGTGTAAAACTCCATGCAGCCATCGCGATCCAGGAACAGCCCGAAAGCACGTGTAAGAGACAGCTAAAACGACTCTTACATGGGCAGGGTGTGGATATGCTAATCACCCCACTTGCAGCTGAAAGGCATGCAAATGAGGTAGATTAGCGATCCACGAAGCTGAAACCAGCCCGTGTAAGAGTCGTGTTAGTTGCAGAAATATACTCAGTTGACAACTGAGTATGTTACTGCAAATAACACAACGGAGCCATGACAGCTCCAAATAAAGTGTGCAAATATTGCAGTCAGCATGCCAATGGCCAAATATGTAGCCATTGGCATGGTAACCCGATGCAAACATGAAATAAAATATTTTTTTTTTCGGAGATCGGCGATGTTTAAACACAACGCGGCCCTGCGCAAACGGGCTGCGCTATATAAAACAGAAAAATAAAGGTTTGAAACCCACAAATGTGGGTTTTATGTAATGCATGGATTTGCAATGCAGGGACTAGCAGACCAAAAACAACATGGCCACCGTCTAGTGGTTGCTAAGGGGGAAAGCTAAGTGTAAGACATGTAACTAAGCATTAGTAGGCAATCCTATGTAAATGAGTGGTAGGATAGTGAATCACACTGTCACATAGCAAATGAGCACATTCCGTGTAAGAGTTAGATAAGGGGGAGTAACAGAGTAGGAGATAGGTGACATCACAGGGGGGAATGTCAGGAAGAAATCAAGCTCATTGGAGCAAAGTGGTATGTGAAACATGTAAATCACACAGCATAAAAAGAGGAGTGTCAACAGATAAGCATGGGAAAGTCAAGAAATGGAAGGTGTACACTGTGGCCAACACCAAAGTTTCTTGCTGCGATGCATGCGTGCAGTGCGCTGGGAGCCGCGAGTAAGACAGAGTGCGCGCGTGTAAGGCAAAGTAAGCATGTAGGAGCCTGTTTAAAGATCTGTAGACCTGTTTGCGCTGGTGTGCACGTGTTTTAATCCGAATAAGCAGATTCTGGTCCGTGTAAGCATGTGTGCACATGTGGTAGCCACTGTGAGCGTGTTTTCGCTGGTATGCGCGCTGCTCCCCCCTGAGGAAACAGAGAGGAAAAGGAAGCAGAAGAAATAGTAGGAAACTAGCAGGGAATACTTTTAGAGGTAGCAGGTGAAAACAATTAGAAGCAGGCAATTACACAGGCAGAATACAAGCCCAGCCCAGCACTTAAAACACTGCAAACAGCATTGCAGTATGTTTCTCTCAAGAGACACTGCAAGACAGGAGTAAGCTAGTAGAAGTGAAAACTGAAAAAGCTGCACTCAGACCAAACATGCTAGGGGCTGCCATAGCTGTCATAAGGAGACATAGGAGACTTGCTGAGGGTGGTGACAATGGAAATGCTGCCAGACAACCCACAGTGAGGAGATGGAGAAGAGTGTACAGGCCCAGGGTCACCTACCAGGGTTTACATGAGCTGGAGATAGTGGAGCGCTATAGAGTGGACAGAGACCTCCTGCAGCAAATTGTTGAGCTGTGCAGGCCACGCCTCACACACAGAACCAACAGAGGGGAACCCATCCCAGTGGAAACCAAGGTATGTGTTGGCCTAAGAATACTAGCAACAGGTACCTTCCAGAGACCAACTGGTGATATGATGGGGATATCACAGGCATCAGTCTCCAGGGTACTGCACCAGTTCCTGGATGCCATGTCAGCACATGTCGGTGATCATGTATATTTCCCCAATGCCCATGAGGTATTGGCCAGCAATATGCGTCTCTTCCAGTAGATAGTGGAATACCCTGAGGTAGTGGATGCAATAGACTGCACGCACATATGCATCAAAGCACCAGCCGGTGAGTGGGGTAGGGCCTACATTAACCGCAAGGGCCTCCCCTCCATCAACTGCCAGGTCATGTGTGATGCCCAGGGCATAATAATGAGTGTGTGTGCTGGCTGCCCTGGGAGCTGCCATGATTCCCATATCTGGCATTTGACGCAGCTGTACCAGACATTTGCCAATGGGGACATCCCACATGGTCACCTAGTGGGGGATGCAGGTTATGCACTGGAGCCATGGCTGATGACACCCATCAGAAATGCACACACACCTGAACAGGAACACCATAATGAGGCACACGCACAAACACGTAATGTAATAGAGCATGTGTTTGGGCTGCTCAAGTCACGGTTCCGGTGCCTGGACACATCTGGTGGAGCCTTGCAGTACTCACCAACTACATGTACCCAAATTGTCATGGTATGTGCTATGCTGCATAATATGATCCTGTGAAAACAGCTGCAGCAGGACCAGCATAGGGCCAGGACAAACAGCCCCCCACCATTGCCAAGGCCATCACAGGCAGAGCGTGACGCAGAGGAGGAACAACCTGAGCCTGCCCCAGTAGGCAGAAGGAGGCATGCCCAGTATGTCCTGGCCTTGGCAAAGAGGCAATACATAGCACATACACTGGCTCAGTAGGAACCCTGGGAATGATACCCCTCTCTGACTCACTCATATAGTAACAGGGATGCCTAACATGACACAACCTGCTCTCAAACATGTACAGGAAGTGTAGTATGTGCATCCAACAGAGGCAGCCCTGCAGCACCACCTGAGACATGATTGCCATGTGTTAAGCAATGTAACACCATCTAGTATATGCAAACATGAAGACCCAACCTAACATCTCACCCTCACCAAGCATGATGCCACACTATGAAGACAACAAGATCAAGTACAATAATTGGCTGAGGTATTGCTGTTAGCAAGGGGGAACACATGGCTGACAGCCTGGGCTGACATGCCAAGCAAGACATGATGCCCCACCTGCTAGGGATGGCATGCACCCAGCACACCTGGCTGTGTAGATACTGGCAAAGGCTGTTGTAACCCCCACTGTGCCTGGAATAGGTAAGTCTGGAAACACAAACCCACCACCATAGGTAGCACAAGGGATAATAACCTGGACGGAATGCTACCCAACGCCAGAAGTCTAACCTGCAAGGTGCATGCAGACCAAACCCACCACAGCATGGAGAATGGTAATATGTGTTCTGTAACAGAAACCTGGGCAAGACCCAGAAGAGCACCCTAATACTACCAGGTTATGCCTCATACCATGCTCTACAGCTCCAAAACATGGAACACATGACAATAGGAGTGTGGCTACCAGTAATTATCAAGAATAACCACACCCCCAGGTTGGTACCACAGCAAGAAGCAGCATGGACTATCCACGGGCAAGTAACACTGTCTCAAACTGTGTACCTGTTTGAAGCCTGCTACAGACCACACACACAAAACCAGGTGCCCCAGCCAGCCTTCCTGAAGACACTTCAGAGTATGAATGTCTCAACAAATACCAAACAAGGCACACACAAAGTATGACATAGGTGGCAATCCATTATGTATGGAAGAAGTAATCATGGACCTAGGGACACAAGTGGACGGTAACCTGTCACGTGACACTCACATTGCCAAGGTGGCCAGGAAGACCTGCTATATTGCCCACCTTAATATGAAAGGATGCACATGTAGAGCTACAGAGGTCACTGTGCCCCCATACCCTTCCCTTATCAGGCCCATACATGACAACTACGCCCCAGTTCGGATGTACCTTACCTTACACATGCAGCAGTCAGAAAGACCCCAAATGTACCCCACCAACAGGATAAAGGGTCCAAACATTGGACATCTGCAGCCTGGCTGAAGAAACCACAGCCCAATTCAGAAGCATACTGTACAGTTAGAGGTGATGTATGCCTGATGTACAAGGCCATGTCCAATCCAGAATGAATGGACATGCTCCACCGCAGAAACCCCAAATCCAGCAGACACACCACAGTGAGATATCTGAACCTCTACACATAGATTAATAGGATGTGCTGGAGGGACAGATCCATAACCCTGAGGCTCAGGACACTCTGGAACAGAATCCCAGTCCATGATAGGCTGAGCTCCACACACAAACTCAACAAGAGAAATCCGGTGAAGTGCATGGGAAATATTAGGTGTACACTGGCGGCCATCCCTGTGTCACATCTAGAAAAGTAAACCCTATGTGGGCATAATATGCACATTGCAAGGGGTGTTGAGACCCACACACAGTCTGTCCATGCTCAAACAAGGCCAGGGCAGATAGCCTAGTATGAACCTATGAACCTATGATGATACAAATTGTGCAGGAGACAAAGGATTATCACACAGCTGCCCTACCTGATGGTAGGAACCATGGTGATAATCCACAGATATGCTCTGCAGCACTCTAACATCACAAGCAATACAACAAACCCACACACATTGCCAACAGCCTACCGAACAGATTCATTCCAGCCTCCCCACCAGCACCTAACTGCCAAATATTTATCCCAGGAGAGTGCTGGCCCCCTGACATTGCAGATGCTGAGGTAACAGCCAGCATCCACAAAGCACAGCACAAAGCATCAATGGTACCAGATGGTGTCCTGGGTTGTGTCCAACAAGTACTGTAAGAAGAATGGAACAGCAAATATCATTACTGTGCACTATCAGTCCTACCACAGGATATGTACCCAAAGAGCAGTGTACAGCAACAGTGGTCCCACACCACAAAGGGGGTGCCTAAATAGATACTGCAAACTATCACCCCTCAACTCCAACTATCTAGGTTGGCAAAATAATGGAGAGGATGATCATGGATCCCATGAATAACGAGATTGGGTACCTACAGACATTGGACCCTACCCAGTGTGGCTGTCATAGGGCAGATCCTGCCCCTTACACATGTCTGACTCATGTGAAACGTGCACCAAGCCCATTGATGTGGGGAATGTTGATCACACAGCCTATCTGGACCTTGCTAAACCCTTCCATACAATACCCTAGTTGGCAGTACAGATAAGCTCACCAGCCTTACTATAAATCCCTATGCAAGTAGATAGGTTGCAAACCAGCTCAAGGACAGAACTGACCTGGCAGACATGCTGTAGCCATGGCAGACTGCAAACCAGGTACAACTGGCATCCCACAAGGCATGGTCCTGGGACCTCTCTTGTATGCTATATATGTCACATAGGTACAGGCCAACATGGACGGACTCTGTCTGAACAAGTTTGCAGAGGACTACAAACTGGCCACCATATCGGACCCTCCAGCTGACACAAGCAACCTACAAAAGGCACACATAGAAACACACAAGTGGTGCCACAGCCATGTCAACAAGCTAAATGCAGAATAGTGTATAGTCAACCCCTGTGGAAACACAGTACATGGAAATAAATTACCACATAGGTGTTAACCCAGTAAGTACATCAGGAGAAATAAGAGACCTGGGGACACAAGGTGATAGATATCCTGCATGTGACAACCATGTGTCTGTAGTGGTTACAGAAACATACCATATACCCACCTAATCATGAAGGTAAGCACAGCTTGGTTAGGGTAGGTCAATGTGCCTTTCCAGTCATCCATCAGCAGCCTCACAATTGTGTACAATGGCCCTTCAGAGATGTACCGTAGCAGACACCTGCAGCAACTGGAAAGACCACACAAATACCCCACCAGGAGGATCACAGAGCTGTAACAGATGCCATGTGTCGCCTGAGTAAAGAAACTGCAGCTCCACACAGTGCCATACTGACTGGCTGGAGGTGAACTGTGCCTGATGTATAGAGCCATGACCAACCTGGTATCAATGGACATTTGGCACCATGTAAACACTGAATGCTGGTGACCTATGCAGCTGACAGGCCTGAACCCCAGCACAGACATAAACAGGACATGCTGTACCGATTGGTCCATAACCCAGAAGCTCACTCCACTCATGACTAAACTCCCACTACAGGATATCCAGGGAGTCCCTCAGTGACTGTCATCCAGAGGAATCATGATGACTTGATGGGAGATGGTAGGTGTACCCTGGATATCACCTGTATGTCACGGGTAGACAGAGGCACAGCAGACTAACCGTGACATATGTCATGGCAAACACCAGTAAATGTGTGTTGAAGGACAAACACTCTCTGACTAACATTACAAATGGACTAGGGCACATGGACATTGTTTGTCACTGTCCACACAAGTTGTGGAATACATTAACAATGTTGGACAATCATGTACTATGCTGTCCATATCTGAACAAAATGCAACATTGTCATATCTGCACAACTGGCCCTCAACCAATCTGGTGTGCTCACTATAAATATTATAAGCAGTGATAGGACTGAAACCGATTATACTGTCCACCATAGTGAAAGTACTGCACCAGTACACTATACGACAATACAACTGTTTGGTCAGCAGGAAAGGATGATGGCAACTGTATGCAAACTATCCCATGGCGACCCTGCAGGCACAGCATAATGCCTGTTAGGTTCAGACACAAAGCAGTTGGGCAGTAAGAACACAACCTGATGTCCAACACTCAACTGTACATCTGATATATAGATGGCGTCCACACACAAACACAAATATGGTGGTCCACAAATCCCAACATAAGGAAAGGTCACACTGGGCATGCTCGCACACTTAGATAAATGAGATGTGGCAGTCAAGAAGCCATACAAACTGCGAACTGGGCATGCTCACACACTTAGGCCATGTCACAGTTCAGCAGTTACACACACATATCTGGCATTTCTATGTGTTAACACAGGAACCTCCCACAATACAGACATCTGCCCAGTGCACACAGTGAAGTTACAACAGAGACATAAGTAAAGTACTGGATCTCACTCATATGCAAACATCTCCCACAGTACACACATTGTTTATAGAGATAGGGAAGGCTATGGCAATAAAGACCCACAAACAGTATATGAGCAACAGATACTTGCATCTGACAGGGAAATATATGGCCGTAGAGTGCAATACCTGACTGTTGTCCCTAGGGAATACAGAAGGCTATCCACAGTGTATTTGGCGTTTGTCTCCACAGTACAGTAGGCCACTGTGCCTGTGCAAAGTTAATGCATAGATATGCTCTCCCCTGTACTGATGGATAGTCACAGATGTACATACCTCTTCATCCATAATGATGTCAGCACACTATACATATGTCAGGAGCAGAAATTATACTCTGTAATGTAAATAGCGCGCTCAGCTACTGCATCTCTAACAAGTGTCATAACATAGTTAGGTAGGGGTTTGAATCCTGCAAGTGCTCAGTGTGTGTATGAATGTGTGTGGGGGGTAGTGTGTGCAATTTCATGTGTATGAGACATGTCCCTTTTGGCAACTATTACTACACAACACATGCTGCATATTCCACTGTCTAAACACTGATGATGTCAGCACCCTATAAGTACAGCAGGAGAAAACAATCCCCCCAGTAATGCAAGTAGTGTGTTCTGCTAATGCGTCTCTCACAAGTGTCATAACATAGTTAGGTAGGGGTTTGAATCCTGCAAGTGCCCAGTGTGTGTGTGAATGTGTGTGGGGGAGTAGTGTGTGCAATTCCATGTGTATGAGAAATGTCCCTTTCGGCAACTAGTACTTCACAACACATGCTGCATATTCCACTGTCTAAACACTGATGATGTCAGCACCCTATAAGTACAGCAGGAGAAAGCAATCCCTCCAGTAATGCAAATAGCGTGCTCTGCTAATGCATCTCTCACAAGTATCATAACATAGTTAGGTAGGAGTTTGAATCTTTCAAGTGCCCAATGTATGTGGGGGAGTAGTGTGTGCAATTCCATGTGTATGAAAAATGTCTCTTTTGGCAACTAGTACTACACAACAAATGCTGCATATTCCACTGTCTAAACACTGATGATGTCAGCACCCTATAAGTACAGCAGGAGAAAGCAATCCTCCCAGTAATGCAAATAGCGTGCTCCGCTAATGCGTCGCTCGCAAGTGTTGTAACATAGTTAGGTAGGGGGTTTGAATCTTGCAAGTGCCCAGTGTGTGTTTGAATGTGTGTGGGGGAGTAGTGTGTACAATTCCATGTGTATGAGAAATGTCTCTTTTGGCAACTAGTACTACACAACACATGCTGCATATGCCACTGTCTAAACACTGATGATGTCAGCACCCTATAAGTACAGCAGGAGAAAGCAATCCCCCAGTAATGCAAATAGCACGCTCTGCTAATGCGTTTCTCACAAATGTCATAACATAGTTAGGTAGGGGTTTGAATCCTACAAATGCCATGTGTATTTTTGTCACACAGTTTGTCCATGTGTGTGGGGTGGTGTTCCCAATATTGCACAACATACATTATATCAATAATGTCAATACACACATGATGTATGTGTGTGCCACCTACACATATGTACCTGTGAACTGCAAGAGTTCCCATGTCCGAAGCCTGCCTCATGTGAATACATGGAATATGCATCAGACAACTGTATGACTGTGGTGTTCTGTGCAGGGGCTGCATGTGGTATGTGACTATACAGTGTGGGTTGTAGATGGTGTCATCACACCAGCGAGGGATACATGATTGGTCTGGAGCATATAGTCCACATGTTGGTGATGAACAGGTGCAGCATGTTGTCACCACTTGTGGGAGTGGTAACAGGTTGTTCCATAGCAATGCAGGGAATGAATGATAGGAACCCTTCAGATAGGGTCTTGCAGCTAGAATAATGCTCACACTGTATGTTAGGGTAATCTCAGTACAACCATATAATGGTGTGTGTAGAGACTGTCATATTCCCAGTGTTGTCAGGAAGGCCAAGTGGGTTTCCTGGGTATGGGAGTGTGGTGTGTGCCAGGCTATGAACCTGAAGGCAGTCTAACCCACTGTGTGTTGCACATGGAGAGGCTCTGATGCTTTGTGCAGTGCCACCAACCTGGGGGGTGTGTATCTAAGGTGCCTTTGGATACATCCCCCCTGTTCTGGTTTGGTGCATGTGTAGGGGATGACAAGCATGGTATCAGGAATGATCTGGCACTGATGGTGTGCACCTGGGAGCCTTGTACCAGGAGTCTGTTACTGCACGGATATTGCTGTACACCATGCTAAGGACAGTTTCCACTGCATGCATCTTGAGGTTTACACTGCTGTTGTTGAGTAGCATTGCTATTAGTGTCCCATCCCGTGTGATACCTGTGTAGGTGGCTATGTAATGTCAGCCTTGCATACAAAGGCACTATGTGTATAGCAACAGCCTCTGCCAATATACCACGGTCCATGGGTGACAGGTGCAAGCTGTCCCAAGCAAAGCAATGTGGCTTGTCCAGCATGTAATCCCACATTGACAGGCATTGGATCCCCTTTGAATGTCACTGAAAGATACGTTAATTGTAGAAACTGATGATCCTGTCTACATATTGTGGCAGCATTCATGGTGAGGGTGAGATGCTACTCAAGGCCAGGGTCATACCAGCCTGTGCCACAAGCTCAGAGAGCCCCTCTATGTCCCCTAACATGTAGTCCAGGGAGGTGCGTCAGAGGTCATACACACTGGCACAGACAATGACTGAGTCATACTTCTACATGCCTTGGAGTGACCGGTATGCTTGTGTTATGTGGTGGATCATAGTGCCCGACGGGCAGCTCAGCGTGACCATCACCTTGTTCAGCCTGGGAGCAGGACCTCAGTGTACGTGATTATAGAGGTACCTCATACAACTGTAGCAGGTGTGTTGTCTAGCCGTATGGCCTGTGACTGTTTGGCACACAGGCTTTGTGAGCTATGTGTTGCATGTGCTCTGCTCTGGCTTAACGTTTGCTTGTGTGTCTGCTTTGCAGGTGTCAGCTGCTCAGGCAGGATGCTATTCTGAGAGCCCAATAATGTACCTGTGTGTTTCTGTGTTTGGATTGTGGTCGTGGAAAGTCTATGGGAGACTGGTACTGTATTCACTCTAGTATCCCACTCCACCTGACAGGGAATGCCAGTGCTGTGTAAACAGAGCTTAGCCCCCAGTTTGGCTATGTGGTTGCATCTCTCACATGTGTTGTACGTGTATGGGAAGGGGAGAGGGTTGTCTGTGTACATGAGGCAGCTGTAACATTGCCACATGACTCACAGATTCACCAACTGGACCTGAGAGTAGATCGACAGGTGACCTTTGCACATGCTACCATAGCACTGTGACTCCCATACTAAGTAACGACACATAGGGCCAATGGGGAACAAGGTACTCAAGGTGACTATGTGAGGGTGTAGTGCTCCTGATTTGTTAGTGCTGGCATATATGAATGCTGTCTTGAGCAAATGTGAGGTAAGTCATATGCAATTTGTTACAGGCAAGCTACATGCAAACAGGACAAACAGTGATGTTCTGTCAAGTGACACATGGACTTCAGTACAGTAAGCAACACAGATGTCACTAAGGATCCACAGAGGCACTGTATATCTGCACTGCAGGTGGAATCAGTGTTTCAGGAACATAACAGGCAAACATGCATACAAACAAAGCTACAGTCAGCAGGCCTGTATGTAGACTATGCTACAACAAACAAGGTGTACGACTTCCAGTAGGTAACAGTGCATATATGCAGGCACTATAAGCCAGTACCCAGACATTCACAGGTCAGACGGGCTGGGTCCAGCCGCACCCCACACAAGTGTATAGACCACGTACCTTCGTAATGTTGAATAACTGGCCTGATACCCAAGTGCTCATACCTGTAATAATACACATGTCAAATAACAGACACTGAGCCCTCACTCAGCAGTTCCAGACTTAGTATGATGTATGCTACCTGTCCTGGCACCACAGTATCCTTGACATGAATGGACACTCTCCCTCCTGTCATAGTTAGTTCTGTGTTTTGGTGCTGTCATGCATGGTATGAGGTGTGACCTTGTAGTGCTAGTGTGCTCTTGTGAGCCTTGAACCTGTTGTGTAGTACTGCACAGATATCAACATCCTGAAACATCTGCATTGCAGAGTCGTGTGTGGACAGCATGCAACTCACAGATGACATGGCCATCATTGAGTATCAATATGTACATTTTTGTATCCCCTGTGCTACCTATGTAGGTGGCCATCCCTTCACAGCCTCACCACCAGTATGCAAAGATTTGCAGACAGAACACTGTGGTAATTACTATGTGTGTACAAAACAATACAATGACATTCATACTGTGACTGCATCAGGCATGCTGGTATATACCCACAATGCTATCATTACACTGTACTGTTGTCAACATCATACTATTACAATACGTCTATGCACTTACCCTGTGCATCAGCACCATGTTAACCTGTTCCTGCACCGATTTTACAGATTGCAGGAGGTGATACAGTTTCATCATATGCACAGGGTGTGTACCTGGTATGCCTGAGTCTGCCACTGATACAACCAATTGACATGTCTGTGTGTGTGTGTGTGTGTGTGTTGGTGAGGGACAGCAGTACAAGATGGGGCAATGCTGATGCAGTGTGTGCATGTATGCGGTAGCCCTAGGTGTTATCACTTTTCATATGTGTATGAATGCACACAGTCCCACCTCATGGCTGCCATATACAGGTGTTTGTGGACAGCCACAGACTGTACCTGCCAGGTCATACAGATCATTGTCTGTGGCCACGGACACGGTACCTGTGCCTGGCAGGGGTGCTACGGACCATATCAGGTACTAAGCCAGACTGGGTACTGTCATCAGAAGCAGGTGTTTGTTGACTAGAGACAGGACCCTGTTGGGACTGTCCAGTGCCATGTGCACGTGGTCTCCTGGGGCGGTCTGATGACAGCACAGACCCAGCATTGCTGGGGCTGCTGCTGGCACTATGTGAGTGGCCACGGCCCTGTTGTCATCCACGATGGCTGCCAGCTGCTGCTGTTGCTGGCATACGGCCACGTCGATGCCTCAACCGTCCACCATTGCCCTGGCTCATGGACATGTAGTTGTGGAACAGATCTAATGTGTCCCCCCAACGTCTGTCAATGACCTCGGTGAAGTTGCGGATGGCAGCCGCAACATCATGCATACTGTCACTCATGGCTGTGCGACATGCTCTCAGCTCCCTCAGACCCTGTCTGGTGTACCGTTCCATATGTGACTGTGCCTGCATTACAGCCCAAAACATAGCTGAGGTTGAAAGACCTCTGTGGGCACGTCTGACAAGGGCAGAATGCCCACGGATGCTCCCATGAGAACCCATGGACGTCTGCCTGTGTGGTACCATGTCAGGACCCTGGCCATGGCTGCAGTGTGGGGATGCATGTGCCACCGGTACCACATTACCCTGGTCAATGCCCACTGTATCCTGTCCATCACCTAGGGACATTGGTGACAAGGGATGTATTGGCAGGATGACTGTGCGCATTGATGGGGTCGACAGCTGTGTAGTGTCAATTGGCTGACCAATGATGGACCCTGGCACACCTACCTGTGCCATTACACAGGTATCATCATTATCACTATCCACAGCAGCTGATTCAGGTTCCCTGCTGCACGACACCAGAGCAGCACCACAACCTGTGGGAGTAAGACAGGAAACACAGTTTACAATGTGTACACAATGCCACCACTGATGCACACATGCACACATGGGCACATGCACACATGCGCACATGCACACATGTACACATGCACACATGCACACACCTCAGTATATGAGATATCAACCCACATACACAAACACACTTGCAATCAAACACATAGCACTACTGCTTCAGCCTATTATTACTATTAGTATACAGAGTATTGAAGGTAATGGTATTACACACTCACCAGCATGGATAGGCTGCCTTGCTGTTACACCAGAGGGACCTGCAGAAAACAGACATTTATCATCAGTGGGCACAACTGTGCCATTGATACTGTGTGCATGATACAGTTCAGTAGTGCAACAGTTAGCTTCCACAGGTGTACTGCAGATATTGAGGATATCACTAATGCACAATAATTACCAAGATTACAGCTACAAAACGAGGACACACCTCACACATGCATAACCTAACAGTGTACAGAATGGTCAACTATACACATGGCATGTTACCTGCACGCTCTGTGTCCTGCTGCTGTGTGGCTCCAGCCTCCATCATTACACATGTATGCTGCTGCTGTTGCTGCTGTGCTGGAGCCACAACACTTAGGAGTAGTCCCTCCAGTCTGGTGAGGGGGGGGATGTCTAGCCACCCCACCACCTGTGGCAAGCTGCTGCCTGTGGATATCCGACGCACGCTGACGGACATTTCTAATTAAATCACTGCAGTGATGGCGTACCTGCTCATATGTCCGGTTATGTGTGCCTATGTTATTTACCCTATGGACCAGGTCTTACCACAGTGCAGCCCTCTCCTGCTTGTCCTGGCTGGTGCGGGAAAAGAGTACAGTGAAATCCCGCACCAGGCTCTGGTGTATCTCCTCCTCCTCTGCAGCAGAGTAGACAGGGTTCCGCTGGTGAACCATGGCCCTGAAAAGGAGAAGGAAAATATGTCAGCAATATCTGTCAGCAAACAATAGCACACATAATACACATAATACTCGACTGCAGTGATATAACTTAAGCACCATATATAGCATTTGTCTGTCTATTGGGGGATACACATGTAAATGACCAGATATCAGTGGTCATCCGACAACTGTGCAACAATACCTGGCACACTCCATACGACAGACTAGTATACTGCAGCAGTCAACACACTGTTTCAGGTACAATACACAACCTCACACTGGGGGTTTGTATCAAGGTACTGTACGGGGAACATTATCAGCCCATGCACTGCACACAATGCACGTTACATATTTCACTGGTAATGCACACTACTCTTACTTGCCATAACCCTACCTACACTACAGTGACATACAGGGTAACACAGCACAACATATGGCAATGTAGTATGTGTTGATCGCAATACCTCACACACCTGTCTCTGGCCTCACACCAAGGACACACACTACCATGACAGACAGACAGTCATGGTGAGCAATCACACCAGTACACAACATGCACCCAGTCACTAGCACACTCATTCCACCTCACATATTCCGTTTGCAATGTGTTCATGGGTGTGCATTGTGTCCTAGGTAGGTAGTGTGCTTTTGGCCCTGGGCCTACAGCAGCATACTGTTATGCTACCCTGCCCCTTGTGACACATGTGTTATGATCGTACCTGCTCCTTACAAACAGTTACACATGGTGACTCATATGGCATATTACCTAATCTGCATAACATTCAGCAGGGGTACGTCTGACATCTACTCATGGGGAGTCTTGCTTCTTAATTCTGTGTGGTCTACTACAGGGTATGTCATATCTGTGGGTAGGGTCCTGTACCTCCACCATGTGCTCTATACTGCAGTGACAAGGATGACAGACATAGGTAATTTGTGTTGTGGATGTTGGAGGTGTTACCATGGTTGTTAGACAACTGTCATGGGTGTGACCGAACTATGTATATCCAGCAGTGGTAACCTCTATGTAGGTAGTCTGTGTGCGCTCTGTGGTGTTTGAGTACATTGACACAGTTACTTGCATATGTCTGTGTCCTTCTCCATATCTGTAGCTGTCATGGGAGGTACATACCGTGTAGGACATTGTGGGGTGTGGAGGGGTACAGTGACCTACATGTCCATAGCTGACACACCATGTCCGCTGACACATTCCATGTACAGGTATTACAGGACTAGTGTGCCACTGTGTATATCAATGTGGAGCCTATTGTACACTTGTTGCCCCTGTTCACCCCTGACACATGCAGTGGTGGGCAGGCATGTACATATGTGGTGGTTACTGGTTTCAGTGTTTTTGAATGGGGTATGGTACTCCAGTATACACACTGGTGTTCACTCCATGCCTTTGACACCAGGCACCTGTTGCAAGACATCTGCACACATGTGCCTCACACAGTCTATATATGTATATATATATATATGTATATATATATATATATATACATATATATATATATATATATATATATATATATAAATATATATATATATATATATATATATATATATATATATATATTGATATATTTATATCTGTATATGGATATATATATATATATGTTTGTATATATGTATATAAAATATGTATATATAGATGTAGATATATACATATAGATGTGGGGAGAGAGGGGGAGAGAGTGAGAGAGACACACAGGGTGAGTGAGAGTGTGAGGGGGTGGGACAGAGAGAGAGATAGTCATATACCGACATATCTGTTGTCAGTCAGATCTATCTGTATATGTATATGTCTCTACAGATATCTATATATGTATGTGTGTATTACATATATCTGTACGTACATATTCTACCAATCTCGATGTCTGTGCAGTAAGTGAGAACCTGGTTCAAGTCTCCTGAGAGCACACCAGCGGTACCAGGCTATACCCCGTATCATGCTTTTTGGCCCCAGGACTCGGGACAAAACAAAAAGGGAGGGGGTGTGTCCATATTCATGGAGAACACACACACCTCCAGGTTAGTGGCAACACATGAAGCATCACAGACCATCCAGGTGCAGATAACCATAGGCAAACCTGCTATACAACTGGTAGCATGTTACAGACCACCCTCCCAATCTCAGGGACCACAGTCAGCCTTCCTGTAGACATTGGAGGATATGAATGTCCCACCACACACCATCATATTGGGATACTGTGACTACCCTAACATACACTGGGTGCATTATTCTACCCCAAACACCCTAGCCCAAAGGTTCCCGGAATTCACTATGTCAAATGCAATGGAACAGCTAGTCACCTCTCCCACAACAGGAGATAATATACTAGACCTGATCATCACAAACATGAGGACAATGTGCTACACACTGGAAGTATACCCCTCATTAGTCACATCTGACCACAGACTAATCCCCCTGGATATACATATCCCACCTCCCCCACAACACAAAAGACTACAGTAAGAAACCTCTCACATGCCGACTTTACACTTCCTATAACTCAGTTGGTATCCTTAATGCCCACTGGGCCAATGTAAACCACTTCCCACAATGCAGACACCTTCACATATGCTTTCTACAGACATCTCCAAGAATGCATGAATCATGTAATCACAAATGAAACCATGACCCTCTCCACCAAGGGCAGGCGTCCTGTCTGGTGGACCCCAGCATTGAACAAATTGTATAACAACAGAAGGTAGCTACTGCACGGCAGAGCATACTTCCATAGAGCTACGGCATCTATGATCAGCAGTAGTAGAAAGATACATTTTGTCATACAAACATGCAAGGCCAACAATGAGAGGGACATCACTATGGTCACTACAGATAACCACAAGGCCTTCCTCTGCTATGTTACACACCTGGGTGGGAACCCTCAGTTGTGTTCACAGTTAGTTCACAGTGACAAACGCTACACTGAACACACAGATAATGCCAACATTCTGGCAGACAGGTTCAGTGCAGGTTTCTCCCCTCCCTCACCCACACATGTGGAATTACTTATCCCAGCTGACTGTAACCTCCCTGTCATCTCAGATGCCCAGCTGGGAACCACCCTCAGCAGAGCTGTAAATACAGCATCAATGGGACCCAACGGTATTGCAGGTTGCATGCTACGTGAACTGCAAGAGGAGCTACACATGCACATTACATGCTATTCAGCCATAGCCTTACTACAGCATATGTATCTGGACACTGGCATACAGCAACAGTAGTCCCACTCCACACAGGAGGCACCTCTACAGACCCTGGTAACTACCGCCCCATAAGCTTAACCAGCCTGGTCTGCAACACTATGGAAAGGATCATTATGGTACCCATACACAGAGACATTGGGGACTTAGACACTTGATCCCACCCGGTTTGGCTTTGTACAGGGCAGATCCTGCCTTATGAACCTGGTTGACCTTTTCAAATCAGTTACTAGAGCCATTGATGAGGGCACAGCAGTCCATACAGCCTACCTGGACTTGCCTACGGCTTTCGACACAATACCGCACTCTGGCATCATAGACATGAGCAACAGCTGAAATGTAAATCCATATGTCACATGATGGGTTGCAAACCGGCTAATGGATAGAAACCCTACAGTCAAACTCACTGGTGCCATGTCAGACTCAGAGCCAGTCACATGTGGTGTCCCACAGGGCTCTGTCCTGGGACCGCTCATGTTCGGCATATCATTCTCAGATGTGGAAGCAGACATGGGAGGGTAGTGGCTGACAATGTTCAAAGATGACTGCATACTAGGCGCCATAGGCGATACACCACCTGACACATACATCCTACTGACAGGCCCCATGGACACCAACAACTGGTGCCGGAGTCATGGCCTTACACTGCATGCCACGTAATGTATACTCATACCCTTTTGGATGGACAAGGTACCTACATATTTTCACATAGACAATAACCCACTGAGTACAGACAAAGTAATCGGAGACCTGGTGACACTGTTCAATGCTGACCTCTCATTTGACACCCACGTTGCCAAAGTGGTTGGATGGACTTCCTACCTTGCCCACCTTATCATGAAGGGATTCACATCCAGATCAAAAGGGGTCATTGTACCCCTATACTGCTCCCTTATCAGGCCCATGACTGTGTACTATGCCCCATTTGGTATGTACCTCACCTGGCACTTGCAACAGCTAGGGGGACCCCATAAGTACATCACCAGGAGGATCACGGGTCTGCAACAACTGTCATATGCTGCCAGACTAACGTAACTCATGCTCTATTCCATAGCATACTGCCTACGTAGGGGTGTTCTGTGCCTGATGTAGTAGGCCATGTCCAATCAGGTATTGATGGACATGTTCCACCTCATACAATCCAAATCCATCAGAAGCACGACAGCTACAGATTTAAACCTCAGCACACATATGAATAGAACATACTGTAGGGACAGATCCATCACTAAGAGGCTTTCCATACTGTGGAACAGGATGCCAGTTCATATTAGGCAGAGACCCTCACTGACACTCTTCATGTGCATTCTTGACAAGTGGATGGGAGATCATAGGTTTACAGCAGGGGTCATCTCTGTGTCACTACTAGACAGAGGCACAGTAAACTAATGCTATTATGTAGGGGGGTCTTCACTGTGTCACTACTATACAGAGGCGCAAGTTTCTAAATCTATTCTATACACTGTCTGCAGATAGCCTAGCACTAAACTATGACAGTGTGAAACTATATATGTCTATGTATTTCTACATCCCTCTCTATCTATGCATACACATATGCATATTATATATATATATATATATATATATATATATATATATATATATATATATATATACACACACATACATATCTCGATATACATACGTATACACATGTTATTTATATATATATATATATATATATATATATATATATATATATATATATATATACTCCTTTTTAGTTCCACATATGTATGCACACAGTAATGTACTGCTGAACATCCATTACTGTACAACCTACTTGTACATTGCACTACAACCTACATTGCTATGTGTACATAGCTACTGTCACATACATATGTATGTGGAGCCTTCAGTGACAGTTTCAGTATGTCCCCGGCCATATGCACATCTTCATATACATAGATACAGACCAATAACACATCTGGAGGGTTCACAGTATGTAGAGTATTATAGTATTACTTTACATTACCTGTGTTTGTTGCAGCTGTTTGCGTAGGCTTGCAGTTGCTTGGCCTGCTGTCAGCCACTTTGTTTTGTTGTTTCAGGTTTTTTTTTTCTTTCTCTTTCTCTTTCTTTCTTTATTTTCTCTCTCTCTCTCTCTCACTCTCTCTCTCTCTCTATACCTCCAGCGGGTGCAATGACAGTATTGCATGTGTGGACTGGGAGTACAGGATGCTTTTGTAGGTATCTGCACATGTCCATGTGATGGCCTCTGCACCAATTGTTAGCCAACATTTACTAATTGCATGCAGCCTGTTGTGTAGTGATTGCAGTTCTCACTGTGATTACAGGACTGTGCTATAAAACGGTCTGTTAGGTAGGTGTAGCCCTTTCAGATTATCAGGGTGGGGACCATGCTGGTTTGCTGTGGACACTGTTCTGTGAGTGTAAGGGTTGGTATGTCTCTCATATTTCAGGCTGTGTTGTAGACACTGCAATGCATGTTGTTCTGTAAGCTGAGTATTCCTTCCTCCAGTATCCTGTTCTCCGTGTGTATGTAAACTGACACCTACGACTAGTAATACTGTGTATATGGGTGTGTGTGCTTTCCTGTGGGGATTGTGGTGTAACTGGTATATAGCAGTGGCTCTTGCAATCTGTTGCTATGGCTTCAATATTTGGCCTTTACATTCACTCCTTGTATGCCTGCTAGGTGTCTTTCCTGTGTTGCTATGGCTTTCCTATTTTCCATTTACATTCACAGCTTGTAATGCTTGCTAAATCTGTTTGGGCAGCAATTCCATATGTGTTTGTTGTGGTAGGGTGTTACTGCATGCAGTGTGGTCTGGCCATGGTGTGGGCCTTGACACTTACAGGGGTATTTAATCATGCTGCTGAGCAGGCCTCAGATACTCTCCGGTGCATCTTTTA
This sequence comes from Protopterus annectens, assembly GCF_019279795.1. Taxonomy (NCBI): domain Eukaryota; kingdom Metazoa; phylum Chordata; order Ceratodontiformes; family Protopteridae; genus Protopterus; species Protopterus annectens. Next base: position 390,266,511 of record NC_056732.1, on the reverse strand, counting down.
TCAGCCTCATGGAATGGTACATAGCAGTGGGTTACTCCAATGATATATTCTGATACTCTGCAGTTGTGACTGTGGGTTATTTCAAGCATATGTATTAGTACACCATTTGTGATGTGCAGGTGGTGCATACCTTCAGTCAGTCATAGTTACCATTGCATGTGTAGTTACACCTTTCTGCCTACTGTTAGTACATTTGACAGGGTGTCAGTGGGGCACAGTTGACATTTGTTTTCACATCAGGGACAACCCTGTAACTCAGTCACAGTTGCTATGTCTGATCTCTTAACTATTCAACTATGGCAGTGTTTATCCTGCTCTGAGTATATGTGTGGCTTGCCAGATGCTACTGTGATATTATTACCTAGTAGTTACCAACTAGCATGACTGTTTCTCAGCACACAGTACTATTTTACAAATCCACTAGATTTGACAGTAAATATACATGACATGCTTTGTGTACTAGACTTGCTATATTCCCTTTACATTAATTCCTACTATTTTATGATATATTTCTTTCAGCACAATGTTCTTGTATAGCAGTCATGGCTTAGTGGTAAGTCATGCAGACTAGTGTTTCCAAGGTCCTGGGTTCGAGATTGAGGGAGGTATTTTATTTTGCTGCTCAGAAAACTACAGGCCTTGTCATTCAGAGTGACTAAGGCACTTTTAAGCAGTTGTAAGTGGGTTAGCGCTGGTTTGCGCGGAGCTCACGCATGCGCAATGCCGCTTAGCTTTGCGTACACACGCTTAGCTAAGCGCACAGAAACGCACACCCGCTTACTACTGCTTAAAAGTGCTTACTCACAAGACACCCGCTATTTTTTTAAAGAAAAGAAAATGGGGAGATAGGAAAGTGGTGAAAAAGGGGGCACAAAGAGTGTAGGACAGTAGGAAAACAAGTTCGGGTTTTGCAGGAAGGATGTAGGAAAGGCCCATAACTGCCCATTTCTTCGTCAGCAACAGCTGTGCATATGTTTGTAATTTGGTGTGAAATTTGAAACCTTCCACCCCTGAGAGAGGTGTGAGGACAACAATAATATTTGTTGTACAGCCAATTGTAATTGCCAGTTTACATGTCCAGCAGACATGTGTGCAAAATGGGCAGCTATGCATGGGGCATAATTTTTTTGTGGGTACAGAGTGCCCTTTTTTTTTTTTTCAGGTGAGAGTGGTATGTCAGGTACAGGAAGTCGGTATAGCTGGGGAGGTAGGTAGGGGAGGTTAACAGACAAGACAAACAAGACGCATACAGGGGTGGTGTATGACACATGTGGGGGGGTTACACAATTGACGGGGACGGATGTTTGGATATCTCGAGCCCATGAGCCCACAGATGGTAACAGTGGAACTGAGATCCCCACTCATGGGCAGTTGCCACTGTGCCTTCATTGCCCAGGATGGGGCTGTGCTGGGGGCTGTGTAGGCTGGGTAGCAGGCACACCCATGAGTTGTGCCACCCGTGCCTCAAGCTGGCATAGGGGCCCAAGCACAGCGTGCCGGATCTCCCTACGCACCACAGTCCAGACACTACGGAGGGTGAGTGGATGTTCTCCTCTGGCCACACATGCAGAGGGGGGACAAGCCCCATCCCCTGCAGTGCTTCCACCCGCAGGTGGCACAGGGCCACCGGAGGAGGGTCCAGCCTGGGCACTACTGCCAGGTGCACTCGCCAGCTGAGGTGGGAGAGGTGGGTCCACTGGAACCCGCCTTCCCTGTCGTCCTATGTTTTGCATTATGTTATGACAGTTTGGGTTAGTAACGTACAATACCATTCACAATTAGTTGTAACAGCATGTATTAGTATTCCCATTAACCAAACACCCATAAATTCAAGCCATTGAACAGCAAGCATAACACATGCATAATTTGAACAGCAATACACAATCCAACAACATGCAGGGTTGATTGATGGCAACAGGCCATCAGGTTTGGATGTATGAACAGGGCACATTCATCAACGTACATGCAAATATGTATGAACCAACAGGACAAATGTCCAGGGGTGTTAATTGTGAATGCACATACCCATTTCATGTGGAATGGATTATTTGTGGTTATAGGATAGGGTGAAGAAATATTTCATTAACAACTTCAAATACCTATACATATGCTGTACATTTCTACTAGCTGCAGATATATACACACTACAGGTATGGCTACAGTTTCCTATGTGATAACTAATTCAGGTTGGTGATAGGAATGTTACTGCTACATCAATATACATTTCATATTTATTCATACACATTCATATCTGGCTCTGTTCAGCTACATCATCCTGCTAAATTTGCTTTATATGGCTATAGACAACTGTGGATGTTTGGTATTTCATACAACCATACTATCTGCATATTGCAAACTGAGAGCAACATATCCAGATTTTGGGACACACGTTCCAGCTTCAGTACTTTTTTCAACACATGTTGCTGCTTAGTTCTGCCTGTCACATTCATTTCATTCTGTACTGACTGCAGTATACTTTATTCAGGAGTTATTACTACTTTATTGGTGGATTCATACCTCTTTCTCACACTCTTTCACTTGTTTTATTTTTACAATTCAGGATGGTACTTAATTCTAGGCTTTATTGACATGTTTTACTTTTAGTTATAACAATCCTTTCCAACAGTCTCACTTATGTCATGTTTCAGAATTTAAACAGGAATATATTTCACACGTGTTTTACTCAGCTTCTGTAGTTGTACTTTTCAGCCTGCTGCAGGTTATGTACTATTATATTACAGGTGGGACATCTTTATTTCAGACTTGTTTCATTTTTATGTTTGGATTACAGGCTGTATTACACTTTTGTAATCAAGCAATACTTGCAAACTCTCTTACACTGTTACTTGCACATTTTATTAATAAGTGACTACACTGCACTCTTTTGCAAACTGTCATACTTATATATTTTTTTACAGTTACAGGGAGAGAATTACTGACCTGCCTGGTGGCGCAACTGCACCAGCCTATCGGCATAGGCTCGATGGTTCATGGAACGGACACCTGCAGCTGTAATATAAATGAAGTAATATTGGAATACACATCTCCATAATATCAGCTAGGTTAATTTCTTACATAAATAATTACATGTAACTTACTCAGTAGTGGGGAGTTGGGCATTTGCCGGGCCTCCTGGATCCAACAGTTCAGTTGGTCCTGCTTCCATCTCTTCAGGTCCGCATGGTGGTGACGGACCTGTTCACCAGTCCTTGGTATTCCTGTGGCACTGGTGAGATCATGTGCCAACCGGTCCCACGCCTCAGTCCTATATGCTCCCCACAGGACCTGGCCCTGCGTGAGTTGGGCCTCATGATCATGGACGAGGAGCCAAACCATATATTTGGACTCCTCAATGCCCCACCTCTGTGCTCAAAAGCAACTACCCTCTCCTACACCTGCCATCCTGGCTGCAAGTCGGTTCCACAATCGGTTATGCTGTGTATTCCCACCTATGGGGCTTATATATGCCGTTTTTTCCGCACTTATCTGTGATTGGCCATTTTGGAATTGTATCAGCTTCACAAAACCTGCTTTGTCATGCTCCTCTTTCTATTCATTCCTATATATATGCTATTACTGCATTTCTAAGTGCAACTGTCATGGCTTAGTGGTTCAGTACCATGACTATGGTGCTTGGTATCCTGGGTTCGAGCCTGGCCATTGCTTTTTATATTTTATGACTGTCTACACAGGCTAGGAGGTGTGTCTGTGTAAAGGCAGTTTTGATACAGCTTGCTCAACGTTGCCCGTCGGTTAGCTTGTTGGCGCGGTGCGCAGCTCCACGCAAACGGGTTACGCCGGTTTATGTGTCGTTTGGCTGTCAGCATGCATATTACACTCAGCTCAGCTACGGGCACACAGTTTCAGCATGTTAAAATGCTGCTCAACCCCGGGCACTCATTTTACACCTGTTAAACCACTGCTCACCTACGGGCACTCATTTTACACCTGTTAAACCACTGCTCACCTACAGGCACTCATTTTACACCTGTTAAACCACTGCTCACCTACGGGCACTCATTTTACACCTGTTAAAACACTGCTCACCTACGGGCACTCATTTTACACCTCTTAAAACACTGCTCACCTACAGGCAGATATCCTCAACTTGTTAGACTGTAGCTCAGCTATAGGCACATCTGACATTTTTATTTTTTTATTATCTCGCATTTCTTCAATATACATGGCCCATTTCATTAAATTTTACATAAAATATAATTTTATATATGTACATATATGTCAGGGAATTGTTTCGTGCTTATTTCACTAAAAATAAAAATTGATGTTGTGGGGGCTCGAACCATGACTGCCTCCTCTTTAGCCGACATCTCTACCGCTACGCTATTGCTTCTTGGCTTATTTTGCATATTTAGTTCTTATATGCTTTTCCACTGACTGCTAACTGTGGCTAAGCGACGGGCATGCCCGCGCAAACGAGTGCACTCACGGGCAAACATCTTTACAACTTATAAAAAAAATATAAGATGTTCATTTATACATTTTATGTTCATAGTCTGTGGGGGCATGTGTTGTGTTGTGTTTATTCACATTTACACGGACTCTGTCATGGGGGTTTACTTTCGGGACTTTTACTCTTCTGGGGGCGTGTCCATTTGCAGGGCTTGCCCTACAGACACGCCCCCTACTGTCTTACATGGACCGTGTTAGCCTTAGGATTTGCAGGGCTTGCCCTACAGACATGCCCCCTACTGTCTTACATGGACCGTGTTAGCCTTAGGTGTGATTCAGCATGCCCTCATGCATATGCATGGCATGCTGACGTCACACTGTTTAACTGCAGCCTCCGTGTAAGCCTTGTAACTCTTACACGGAGGCTTCGTGAATCCTGCCCTAAGTTAAAATTTTCCATTTTGGAAAAGATTAACTCAAGTTGCTATGGGATGATTGGCAAAATCAGTTACTGCACAGAGAAATGATGTGGCAGATAGAATGCATCTAATACACCTAGACTTAACAAGGGTATTTCCATTACAAGCAAATTAAAATTTGGAGCCTTGAAAATAATAATTATGTGTTTTATGACTGGGAATTATTTATTAGTTATGTGTACATTTTGATTGTATTTATTTTTTAGTGATCTATGTATGTATTTTAACTTGGTCAAGTGCCTGTGTCTTTAATTTATTATGGCAGGGTTTGCAACTTTGTATTTGACTGGAGCATAATTAGGGTGTGTGTCACCTACAGTCTTTATAAAACTTAATGGTTTGTTTTATACTTTTATGGTTCTGAAGAAGTCTATGTTAAATGAAAGCACTTAACCGATTTATTTGTAATAAAGTTAGTACCTCGGTCTCTTAGCCGACTGGTTGTTGGTTTTTGGATTCTTATATTTTATTTGTGACAAAGTATGAGTCACCTGCTCATTTTCATTATTTCAAAGTGCTGTAGAGATAAACATGGTGTTGGTTTCTACAAGATGATGTGCACAAGCTTGAGCAGTACAACAGCGAGTAATATGAGTTCTGCCTAGGTAATACCTTGTAAGTGTGTCTTGTTAACAGTATTGGTCAATCAATGATGTGTTAGGCATCCCCAGTAATGCAAAGTACACTCAGAGAGGGTGTATCAGAGAAAGAAAAGCTTACAAATAAGTTCTAAGTTATATTTATTGAGTTAGGACTGAACCTTGATAGCCATTTTTCTCAACATTTTGTAAGAAGATGAGGTGCTTTTTCACATATAGAATGCAGATTGCAAAGGATTATACTTATGGCAACCTTTAAGACAGTGCTTGTACAAAGGTAATACAATGAAGTGATGCACAACAACTGCTGTCAGTTACTCTTGCTTTGCAGATACCGGTTTCTAAATTCACATGCTTTATTATCCTGATTTTTCCAATGATTACAATTATAGAATTGTACTGCAACAGGAGTAATAACAACAGTCTGACAGCATGGGTATAGTGCAGAATATATAAATATTTCAGAAGTACAATTCTCAGCACATGTGCTTGACTTTCTCCTTTTGCTGTCTCAATGTACAGGTGATAAACCATGTTCATCATGGCAATGTCTCATTGTAGTGCCAAATGTGCAGTGTTCAAATCTTGTGAAAATATCTTCTACATGAAAGTAGGGAGCCTTACTGTAAACATTTTAATTGGTAAAGCCACAAAGTTGACAAATAAACCAACTCATGAATAAACTTTTTTTGCCTTCATCCTTTGCATGATGGTTGGCATTCTGCATTGGTGCCAGTCATCAAAGCCCTTTACTGAATGACAGTTCTCTATAGCAAAAACTCAAAATTTAATTTCACATGTGCAGGTTTAGTCATTATTCAAGCAAACGAGACTGGCAATGGTATGCTTTACTTTGAAGGTAAATGACCCTGGAATATGATGGAGAATGGCACTTAATGTCCTATGGCAAAAACTCAAGGAATAATTATGCATACACAAGGACTTGCCATTGGCCACACAAATAGGCTTAGCTTCTGCATGAGTACACTAACATTGAAGATATTAAAACAATTAATTCAAGGAGAAAGTATTCCAAATAAAACCACCTATGACTCAAATTATTACTCCAGTGAAGAAATAACTTAAACTCCAAGGTTATCAGAAATAGGTACATTTCCAGTCAGGTACACATTTGTAGTCCTCACATTATACATTTGGAGTGTCAGTTACCCTGTGATGTTAATACACAGAGTTCAGAAGTCTGTGTGCTTTTTTGTCATGGGTTTGATTCTAAGGTAGTATCACTCATACTTTACAATTTTTTATGTGACCAAGGCATCCTGTATGACTGAAACAAAATGATGAAATGACAACACAAAACAACAGCAATATCATGCTGATGCTTTCATATTTGTGTGCCACACTGTGAATGTTATGAATGCTGTAAATGATCCCAGAGTACATGGCTAGAGGCGGGCCGATATCATTTGAAATGTAACTGTGATACGGATATCAACTAGCATGAGCTAAAGTTGCTGTGGAGTGTGTACATATACTGATCTGCACACATGGCCAAGTCTTGCTGCCATGTTTCACACCTAAACTGGACATTGAAGAAATAATGCATACATTTAATTCTAGCCCATGTCTAAGCTTTCTGTCATGCAAATGCATTTCTCTAGGTTGTCCATCACTGCACACAGGCGTTTGCACATGAGATCTGATTTGGGTGCCAATTCCCTTCCATTCTTCCTAAGGTCTTTGAAGAACAGACATGTCAGGTGATGTTATGGGCTGTGTTCCATTTAGAGAACAGAGGTGGCATGGAGAGGAGTCTAAGATTTTTGCAGTCCTACTTGTGAAACATTACAGCTGAAAGCTGCCACAGGATGTCTATACTGGGTATTGGACTAGCTTACCCAAGGCTGAAACAGGTGCAACTGGCATCGCACACATGGCTGAATAGTACGATTACCACTACAGTGACTTAAAATGGTGAAAACAGGACTTCATTAGTTGATGGGAGGAATATCATAAGTCCCATGACCCACCTCAGTTGTGTAAGTATATTGGTCCATAACCAGGCAATACATTACTATGACTACTCAAACAAGTGTTCATTATTTTTTTTTCCTGTTATGAATGGCTTCTGCAGAGATTTAGGGAAACATGGAACCACATCAGGAGAGAGAATGCAATGCTTCCAAGAGGTACTGGGTATATATGGGTACAGGTATGATTGATTGGCATTTCATAATAGCACTGAATTTACAGATATGTTATCATTTATGTGGACATCAGTCCTTTACTGTTTATCAGACAACTACATGATTATACATACTCTACATTTGCAAGCTGTACAGACCTATACAATTAGCTCATGCAACATTGTAATAGTCAATGGTTAGGTAAAATCCAAACAAAATAAATTACTCTGTACTATTTAATATTTAATATGTGTAATCAATAATGCAGAATACCATGTATTCAGTTCATATATTCATTAAATTACATGTTCTACATAAAACAGCTTTCAAATAGTCACAATTTTGTAGGATGTTTATAATAGTGAGAGGCATGGTGATTATATATTCAGTGTAACAGAAATGTATGGCCTCACAGTCATATCTGCATGAAAAAATTTAAAAATGTTTGTGGACTATGTAGTGACTGAGGCACATTACAATTACATATGTTTTATGGTATTTTTCTGTTTTGTCTCTCTACCCACCGTCTATCTTATCATTTTAATTTTTTTTAACTTTCATTCCTTTTGAACAATCATTCTTGCTGCATTATGACCACCAGGATGGGAAGCTAGACTGGCCACAGCAGCTAGGACTACCATCCCTCCAAAGGTGGCTGTGGTTGTAGCTGTTACAGCACCACCACAGGCAGCAGAGGTACTTGTGTCCACAAACCCTCCACTACTTGCTCCATCTGCATCAGGTAGCTCTGGCCCATGCAGTGGTACCCATCAGGAGTAGTGCCAGTAATGGTGATGATTATTTCAACTGATAGCTGATAGGGCAGATGGAGGAGATTACGGAGAGGGGCTTCAGTGCCTGCATCAGCCATTTGGAAAGGATACTGGAGCAAATCACCAAATTGCTGCCCCAGATGTCTACCACAGAAGACAGTGGTAAAACCTCTGAGGATGTGGACTAGATTCCCACTGTATTCATACTGAATGGGGATGCACCTCCTAAGTCCCATACCTAATCCAAATCATGGCATCTCATACCCTCTTGTGTCAATAACCATTCCTGTCTTTCTTGTATGTCCTGCATGTCTGCACCTGCAACCTAATCTACCTACATTCCTACCCCTGTTATTCCTAAATACCTTCCCCAACATTGCTCTCTCTCTTTAAAAAAATAAATAAAAAGGGCATCTGTCCCACAAAAAAAAGTATGCCCCATACATAGCTCTCCACTTCTCATATGTGTCATTTGGTCCAATGGGTCAAACAACATTATGAAATTGTTGTCATACATCCTTTATGATGTGACTACCCAAATTTCCCAAATTCTTTGTAAAAATACATTAGTTTGTGAAAAAGTGCATATCTATGGTCCTCACCCACCATCATCCTATACATCCTTAATTATTCCCCCAGTGTCCTACCCTCTGCTTGCTCCCCATTTTCACTACTGTCCTATCAATCCCATTCACACCTTTAACCTGGTCATGAAATAGATTTGCATACCATACATATGGCCAGAAATGGCCTGTAAACAGAGATGTCTATTTGTGTACTCAGCATTTGATCAGTGATTTGCATTTAGCAGCACTGCTACCCATAAGTACATAGTAATGTGGCTAGGGCAGGGTGAGAGGGGCAACTGCCCCAGGTGCAAAATGTTAGGGGGTGACAGCTGATTCTGGTTTCTCTTTAATGCAATACCAGCTTGCAGTCAAATCTGAGCACTACAGCACTCTTTGTGTGGTCTAAACTGTAGCAACCGCTTGCTACATCGTAGCAAGCAATTTGCTATATTTTAAAGTAAAAAAATAAAAATCTCTTTTTTTAACTAAAATGTGAGTGCTGTAGCACTCAGTGCAAGCAGGGTATAAATTGTAGTGACTGCTTACTACATTTGTAGCAAGCAGTTTGCTACAGTTTTAAAAAATATATATTTTTAAATAAAATGTGATGAAGGAGGGTCAGGGCAGAGCGCACAGGAATGAGTCCTGAATGCCTGGGGTAGGAGGAGGGGGTGTGTTGTGCATCTGGCCACCTGATTGCTGATTGGTGTGCCAGTAGAAGGTACATCTGGAGAAGAGCTGAATGGAGGGATATGGATGTAACTGTAGTAAGCTGTTTAATAGAGTAAAGTGCTTTTTTATTTTTATTTTTTTTTTTTGCTCTTCAGTAAAAGAGCTGAAGGGGTGGACCACTGATTCAGGGTACCGGCACAGGGCTCTGGCTGAGACAGCTACATCTCTGTATTTATATAATGGTAACTACTACTTCCTTTCCTGTGGCAAAAGCTGATCAGATTTTGCCTTTGGATTCATTCTTATGGTGCTCTTGCACTACTATGCTTAACCCCACTGTGCTACATACAGCAATACTGATCTCACTACGAGGAGAGAGTCATTATTATATGTATAACAGGGTCAAGGGATTAATGTCCTACTTATGGGATGTTTCAGTAATCAGTACAATATGTTGTAAAGTGTTATCCACACATTTTGTATCTGATTCACAAAGTACCTTGTCCCTGCCTTCATGCATTTGTCATGTCACTTCAATTGTGTAATTTCTGATGTCTGGGGTATGACTTCTGCTGTGTTGTGAGCAGCTACTGCATATGTCTACTGAATGTTGAGTGAGGTTGGCATGCATTCAAATCCATCATTGTGCAGAAATTGTGAAAATTGTATTTTAATTGTACGATTGAATAGCTATGTTATTCTCCCATTACCATTCTGCTTATTCTTTAATTACTCTACCAATGTCATAAATTCTGCTTGCTCCCCATTTTCAACACTGTTCTAGAAAACATATTTCACACTTTTAGTCTTGTTAAAAAACAAATTCACACACAACAAACATGGTCAGAAATGGCCTTTAAAGAGGAATCTCTATTTCTGTACTCAACATTTGCCTGATGTTTGGCACTGAGCGGCAGAGTTTACTGCTACTTCTTGGCCTATATAAAAAAGTAAAAAATGTTTAGGCAGGTGCTAATGCTTGATTGTGCAAGTAACTTGGCAGCACTGAGCTTCAGTAAGCCATTTTGCAAGACTGAAATAATGTAAATGGCATCTGAGAATTGTATGTTTTATTGTATTCTGATATGGGGAGCCCATTGTTATATAATTAGTGTACTGCTGTATGTAAATGAGTATGAGGGGTCTCACATTTCCCTTCTAATGTGTTTCATTGAACTTGTACTATTACAAATACATTTGCAGACTGGTATTAATGAATGCAATGAATATCTTTTGCATGTGTACCTAGTAATTAGCTTGCACACTGTATACAGATCACAGAGAGTTGTCACTGAAGCACACTTAAACACAAGACTTACCTGCAATGATCTGGAGATTAACAATCAGAACTGTATGGATGGCACTCCACTGTGTGACACCCAACACCTACCTGTTCAATACCCCTGACTGTTACACTCAGATATATCATTCCCTACCATGACAATCAGTGTGTGTGTGTGTTATGTTTGATTAATTGCTATAGTACGATGTGAGTTGTGATCAACACATTGATATTGTCTGTTTGACAAACCACATTGCCCATTATTCTCAAACATGTGTCATGTAACCTACAATTATGTGCTGTCTGGCACTTGTAATAACACTTCTCCTTTGGTGTCAGTGGTTAATATACAGAATGTGAATTTAGACAGCAAGTCCAGTAATGTGTACCTAGTATAAGCAAATCAGAGAATAATAACAAACAGGACTGGCTTCTCCAACATATCTGATGTGTACAGTTTCACTGAGTGGTAACATTTACACAGGGAGAGGGATCTTCTAACTCTTGTACTCCTATTTAGGAAAAACATATACAGGACAATACAATGCTCAGGCTGACCCTTCAAATGTTTGCTTTCCAACAACAATGATATGACTCCTGTAGTGTCAGCGGTTAATAGTTCTATAAAATATGGACTTGGATAGGCATCTGTTCAAATTTGGCAAAGTCTAAATAGTGTGAGTCTGTAGTAAAAGAATTACAGGCAGGACTGGCTTACTCAACAGATGTGATGTGGATAATTCACCCTAGTGGGGTCATTTACATGGCTACATGATTTTGTGCCTTCAACTCCCCTTTTAGGGAAGCCATATGAATTCCAATACACTGCTTATGTTATCCCTTTAATTGTGTGCTTTCTGACAAGTGTGATATGACTTCTTCTGTGGAAAGAAGAATGTGGAAATAACTAGGCAGGTGTTTGAATCTGGCAATGTATAAGTAAATAGTAATAGACAGGAATGTATTATTCAGGAGATGTAACATTCTGATTAGGGGTAACATTAACACAGGTGAAGGGTTTTAATCCTCCAAGTGTTGTCTTCCCTTTTAAGGGAGCCCATGTGCATTCAAACACCCTGCTCAAGATATCCTTTTTAATGTTTGCTTTCTAACCACTGTAACGGTACTTGTTCTGTGGTATCAGCAGTTACTGCACAGCTACAGAGTGTACAATTAGGTACGCATGGGTTTGACTCTAGCAGAGTGTAGGTAGTATGACGTATATTACAAATTATATAAGGCAGTACTGACTAACTCCAGATGTTATGTGTACAATTCCAGTTAGTGCTAGTATTTACACAATGAGAAGGTTAAGATCCCCCAACAGCTGCACTCTCTTTTGAGGGAAGCCTAATGTACTACAACATACTGCTTAAGTTATCCTGTCAACTGTCTACTTTCTCTCAATTGCAATAGGAGTTTTTGTGTGTCATCATCAGTTAATGCATAGGCCTAGACAATGTTGACTTAGGTAGGTGTTTGAATCCATAGTGTGCAACTTGTGTTAATGTGTTCAAAATCAAGTGTTAAGAGGCAACACTGGCTTACTCAACAGATGTTGATGTGTATGATGCAGCTTAGTGGTAATGTTTTCAGAGGTGCAGGGGTTTTAGTACAGTACTTTGTAAGACAGATTCAAGCACAATGGACAGGTTATCTCTTCAACTGTGTCTCTTCTCAGAGCTGAGCTATGAGTTATTTTGTGGCATGAGTAGCTAATTTACATATCTACAGAGTATGAGTTACATGAGCATGTGTTCACATCCAGCATTGTCTACCTTGCATGATTGTGTAAAACATAAAAAAAACAATAAAAAAATATACTGGTCACATGCTGGAATGCTTTACTTAATAGATGTGATGTCTGCTAATCTATTATTTTTAAGGGTGGATTATCTTGATCCCCTAATTGTTCTTCTACCCTTTGAACATGTGCAGTTTAACAGTGTGTTTTCCATTTTCTATTGCACAACTGTTAGCACAAAGTATAATAAGTAATCAATGCTGATGACTGCCACTTCTCATTTCTCATCCTCTGGTAAAAACTGCTAAGAATTTGCCTTTGGCCACATGGGTGTGCTGGAAGTTGTATAATAAATGCCTGCAGGACACAGTAGTGATATAGGCCTAAGTAAAAAAGTATGCACAAGTGTCCCATAACGTCCACATTTATCCACACATTTATTTATTTGTTTTCTAGCATTCCCGAATTGGAAGTCTGACATAGGTGCCCATGTGGAGTTCAAAATTTGTGTTGCTTGTATGTATTTTCCAAAAATACATTTTTCCTTCTGAACATTTAATGACTGTTTCTTAATGTGAATGGCAATGCCAGTAATGTTCCACATGTCCATGAATTAACCCAGTGCAATGTGCAATAGTATAAATATCCATTGCCTACTTATTGCTAGAGATCCCTGTGGTTATATACTACTAACTTATCTATGTGTTGCTGTCTCATGCACACGCACTCACTTCTGAATCACTATTGTTTGGTTGCATTCCTTTGTTTACATCGTGTACACACAAAGGTCAAGCACTTCCTTCTCTCAACATGGCCATGAGCCTGTATGGTCGGCTAAAGATGAAACTGCTCATTGTACTGTGTGCCTTGACTTCCTGCACCTTTGATTACCAATGCTGCTCAACATGCAAATATGAATGATTGAGCTAGCTTCAAAGTGATGAGTACACAGCATTATTGAATCCCTGGACATATCTGTTTTCCCTGGGAAAGCACCATTTAAACTTAGCAAAAATGCATATTGTGTTCCCTGTTATATGTCACTCCCTTGCTTAGTTCTTCAATCCAGACATAATCACATTAACTGATACCTGGCTCCAATCTCACATCTCTGACACAGAATCCCCCCCCCCCCGCCCCGGTATAACATCCTTCGCCTAGACCGTCCCAAGAAAAAAGGTGGAGGCATTGCCATTCTCCACACTGATCACCTAAACTGTACCCTCTATCTAAACCACCTCCTTCTCTCCACCCTGTTGAACTCATAGCTGCAAATTGCAAGAAGGTAAATGACCACAAAACCATAAGAGTTGCAACAATCTATATACCCCTAGCAAAAACATCCCACTACTAGATCATACCCTTACATGGCTCTCCTATAATGCTATTAATGAAATTACCCTATAAGCAATCTTAACATTAATTGGCTATCTCTAACATCCAAATCTCCATGCTCTTCCATCAATCTACATGGCTTTATTCAACTTATTACAACACCTACACATCTCAATAAGCCTGCTCACACGTCCTCTATCATTGACTGGATACTAGCCTCTAATCCTGACCTCTACCACCACCCACAAACTCTACTTGACTCCACCAGTGACCATTCCTCAATTTGTGTCCAGAGGTACACCCCTCATCTCCAAAGGCCACATAAAATCAAAGAATGCTGAAGCCACTCCCACTTTCTCCCTCAGATTTTTAATAATACATTCTCAGCAATCAACTGGCCTTTCCTATCTCATCTTCCTCTAGACAATGCCATACTCAAATTTAATACTATATTTCTAAACATACTCAACTTACTTGCCCCCTTTTGAAAAGTAAGAGTTAAATCCCAATACTCCCCATGGCTAACCCAAACCACATGAACACTCATGCTCAACAGGAAGAAAGCCTGGAAACTATGGACTAAAACCAAATCTCCCACCCATCTCCAAACCTTTAAAGAGCTTCACAACCTTTCTAAAAACAAGTCTTCCTTGACAAGAAAAAGTCTACATAAAATCATAAACATCTTACCAAAACAACCCAAAAAAATTCTGGAACACTATCATTTAAATCCTCCACCCAGTCAACCCCAATTCTCCCAACTCTTGCCCTGATAAAACACCCCTTGAAACAGCTACCTTACTTAATACCTACTTTGACACTATTAGTAAATTAATTCCAAATGCTAACTCCTCTAACCTCACCAATACCCCTCCAGTTCTAACCACAACAATTCCTTTTCACTCAAACCAGTATCAACAAGCTACATTAAATACCTCCTACATAAACTCAAACCTTGCTCTCCCTTAGTGAACAACTTACCACCACTCTTTCTAAAACTGGCTCCAAGCTCAATAGCCCTTCCAATATCCATACTCATCAGCTGCTCTCTATCAGAGACCACTGTCACCTCTCTGTGGAAACAGTTCTATATCATACCCATTCACAAAGGTGGTAACTCTACTGATTTTGTGAACTACCGTCCAATAGACATACTATCCCCCCTATCAAAAAATACTGGAAAAATGTGTTCACAAACAAATCATGTATTATCTCTTACAGGAAAACTTACTCACCCCTACCCAACATGTGTTTTGTTCTAACCATAGTACTTCTATTGCCCTTATATCCTTCTCTCACTCCAGTTCTCTTGCTTGAGATAATAACAAACCGGTCTCATGCCTCTTCCTCAACATCTCTAAAGCCTTTGATACTGTCTGTCACCCCATCCTTCTCTCCAAACTTAGCAACCTCAACCTATCTCCCTCAATCATCTCCTGGTCCTCTAGCTACCTCTCCGACTGGTAATAATCAATTAAATGGCACTCCAAGTACCTCCCAAAAGACTATTTGGACCTTACCTGCCAGCTCTCAACAACAATATGTACCTCCAGCAGCCAAGCTAGAGAAGGAACATCAAAGACAAAACACCAAGAATGCCCTCTTTACTCCACCAGTCAACTAACTGAAAACTACCCCATTCAGGAGCATATCTAAATTGTAATAATTCCTTAAACACTGTCTTCCTTAAGCATTCCTACAACACTCCGGCAACTACTCTTTGGACCCCCCCCAAAGCCACCCTCACCCAGAACCTTTAAGTGTCCTATCCCTGTGAAACTCCCTCTATGTGGAAAGCAAATAAGTACCTCTAACTTATCACCCATTCTACCCATCCAAATGGGAGTCCCTCAAAGATCTATCTTCAGCCCAGTACTTTTCAACAACTTCAACAACCAGCACTCCACAGTCCGTCCTCTCTACTCTCATACAATAAGCTGACGGCTCTGCCATCATCACTAATCCTGATACCATCTCAGATCTACACTCCCTCACCTAAAATTCCTTTAACTCTGTCAAAAAATGGCCAACTATTAACCAATTAATCCTCAACCCCCCCAAAAAAAAACTTCTGCTATTCCTCCTCAACTCACTCTTCCCCTCCTTCACTATCATGTCATCTAACAATACCACTATCAACGTAGAATCCTAAACTAAACTCTTTGGGGTAATCATCGATGACCAACTTAAATATGACCTACAGATCCACCACTGCATTAAAAAAGCACTGAAAACTGAGACTACTCTATAGAAATAAAACGTTCCTAACTAAAGATTCAAGAGTGTCACTAGCTCATGCTTATCTTCTCCCCAGCCTCCTCTATGGCTCACAAATCTTTACCAATCTACAGACCTCTCTACAATCCAAACTCAAAAGAACTTATAACAAAGTTGCACAGTTTGTTGATAACCTGCCCCCAAACTCATACCACTGTCTTTCACTCTATACCTTAAACTGGCTTGAGTTCCCCCAGCAACTTCAACTCCCTCAACTATTTGTCATACATTCCATTCTCTACAGGCCCACTGCCTGTCCAAGCATCTCCTCTCTGATTACTCTCTATACTCCAACTAGAACCCCTTGGAGCTCTAACCTACAAGAAGTGGAAATTTTTAAGCCCAAATAAAATTGGTCAAAACTTAAATGGTTATTCCCCTGCCGAGAACTGGAACCAGCATCCCCCAGACATTAGAAAAATAACATCAATACATGAATCCAAAAAGGCTCTAAAACAATATCTACAATTGTACAAAATTAATGTTATGGACTACAAATCATTCATATCATCATAGTGTAACATTATTGCTGAAAATGCTATAAACATTAATAAAACAGCAAAAAGTAAAACATAACTGTACATATATTAAAAAGTGAAGTATTTCTCAAATAGAGATAGATAGCTGAGATTAGTAGCATGGTCAGTTCCTCAACAGGCTAGAAATATCTGTTTCCAAAGTGTCCAGATGTATCTTGAGTAAAAATTAAAAAGAAAGCCCTGTTTCTGTTGATGTGTCAAGGAAGTCTAAGTGAGGAGGAGTTTACATTAAGACCGCCCCTGCCCATAGTGGTACTGATGTGGCCATTCTGTATTACCTGCTCCTGCCCAGTGGTACTGACGTAGCCATTCTGTATTACCTGCTCCTGCCCACAGTAGTCCTAACGTAGCCATTTTGCATTACCTGCTCCTGCCCACAGTGGTGCTGATGTAGCCATTCTGTATTACCAGCCCCTGCTCACAGTGGTACTGACGTAGCCATTCTGTATTACCTGCCCACAGTGGCACTGATGTAGCCATTCTGTATTACTTGCTTCCACTCACAGTGTTACTGATGTATCCATTCTGCATTATCTGCCCCTGCCCACAGTGGTGCTGATGTAATCATTCTGTACTACCTGCTCCTGTCTACAGTGGTGCTGATGTAACCATTCTGTATTACCTGCTCCTGCCTACAGTGGTGCTGACATAGCAATTCTCTATTACCTGCTCCTGCACACAATGGTGCTGACGTAGCCATTCTGTATTACCTGCCCCTGCCCACAGTGGTACTGATGCAGCTATTCTGTATTACCTGTCCCGGCCTACAGTGGTACTGACGTAGCCATTCTGTATTACATGCCCCTGCCCACAGTAGTGCTGACGTAGCCATTCTGTATTACCTGCCCCTGCCCACAGTGGTCTTGACATAGCCATTCTGTATTGCCTGCCCCTGCCCACAGCGGTGCTGATGTAGCCATTCTGCATTATTTGCCCCTGCCCACAGTGGTGCTGATGTAGCCATTCTGTATTATCTGCCCCCGCCCACAGTGGTGCTGACGTAGCCATTCTGTATTACCTGCCCCTGTCCACAGTGGTGCTGATGTAGCCATTCTGTATTACCTGCCCCTCCCACAGCGGTGCTGATCTAGCCATTCTGCATTATTTGCCCCTGCCCACAGTGGTGCTGATGTATCCATTCTGTATTACCTGCCCCTGCCCACATTGGTGCTGACGTAGCCATTCTATATTACCTGTCCCTGCCCACAGTGGTGCTGATGTAGGCATTCTGCATTATTTGCCCCTGCCCACAGTGGTGCTGACATAACCATTCTGTATTGCCTGCTCCTACCCATAGCGGTACTGATGTAGCCATTCTGTTTTATCTGCTGCTTAATTGGATTCAGAAGCAAATCCATGATGTATTCCAAAAAACAGGCTAATTTTCTCCGCACAGTATTTATGTGATAGTCAGAGGTTGTTTTTGTTTATTATTTCATTAAAGGTTCAATACCTGTCATCATAAAAAATATTAAAAAAGAGCTCTGCAACCAGGTGAGAATATGTAAAACAAGCAGATAAATTAAACAAACTTTTTCACATTGTTTATTTCTTTAGTGGACTGTTCTGCTGAAAAAAGTTACTAGTCTTGTTTGGCAAAATGAAAATTACTTTGTCAATCTTTATGGAAAAGGTATCTTTCCTCAATGTTAAAGCAAGGCTGTGGAGTCACAATTGTCTGTCATAACAAGAAATGTACTCTTAATTCATTTCATTTTGAAATAAATTTCCTAAAGGTTACAAAAGCACAACTACTCTTTGGCAAGCTAGAGCATAATTTCCAAACAATTCAGAGAATTTTAGTAGGTCATGACACACTGAACTCACTTCGGTCTTGTATTCAATTGAAAAATCAAATCTTTCATCAGAGGAAGAAGAACAACCAGTGCTGTTGAGAGATGAAGTCAGAATATTTGAATCTAACTGGACACTAATTCCTACTTACAGAAATGTCATTGGCGTACTTCTATTAGGAAAGTAAATAATGAACAATGTGGACATGGCAATTCAGGATACAGTAGGAATCTATTTCCTTGCTCAATATCCTAGACCCAGACCCTTAACATATAAAAAATAAGATAAATATCTTCCCAAAACTATAACATGCTATCAGTCAATCTATTTATATATCTAATACCCATTCACTTTATTTATAAAAATGCCTAATCCAAGTAATTATGCATGAATGATTCCAAAGAGAGAATATTGCACAGGGCATGTAAATTATCAACACAGCATCAGTAAAAAAAACTTTAAGTTGCATCAGTAATAAAATTCTAATTTTAAACATGTTAACATTTCTTCTAGTGTCCGTGTTTGCCAGCGCAATCTTCTGCTGAACCTGGGAAATTTAGTGTGGGAGCTTTGGGTTGCATCTAATTCTTAGAGTTATGTTTTATCTAAACTCTTTGCAATTGTTTTAAAAAAACAAACACATTGACTAGGTGATATGATAGCTCATTTAGCTGTTGCCATGGTTTTAACCAAAAGTATATCATAGGACATCTGTTTAGTCTATGAATCTGTTATGCAACATTTCAATAAAAACATCCTGGCTCTGTTGCTGCTTAAACTGAAATTGCCAAACTTTGATAAAGTTGCCCTATCATTTGCTACTACTACAACTTTAATAAATTTGCCTTTATAGCATAGAATGGATGTGGCTGGACAAATATTTATGCAAATATATTTCTAAGTTCAATATTACAAGTTCTTGTTTGTCTTCTTCTTTCCTGTGCTTTCCATGCATAATGCTTTTATGTTGTCCATAATTGTAACCTTTGTGTATGCCAGGTCTTTATATGGATGATCTTATATTTTTTTAACTCTTTCCACTCATCAAGAATCATACAATAGGATCTTATGTCTGACGCTTAAAGGTATGGCATTGATTCTCTAACACAAGACTTAATATCAGCTCACAGAAAACTAAAAGTATGTTATCTGCAATTTTTTAAGCTCAGGCTCAATACTAGAATGCTGACATGCTCTTAGTAGTGTAAATTGTTTCATTAACAAAATGAGTTAGACTTTTTGCTTGATGCATTTTTCTCTCTTTTAAATAGCTCACTCTTTTTTCACAATAATGTGAAAAGAATCTGTGGGACTAGAAGCAAGGATGTTTTGAGAGAAACTGGTGTTTCTAGCCATGCTAAAATATTGCTTCACATGTGTCTGTTTATTTATTTAATTATTTGAGTTTATCAGGGTAGAATACTGATCAATGTCCAATTTCAGGCCCAGCCAGAGGTGAAATGAGAAAGAAATTGGAAGAGTTACATTTAGTTAATAAGGACTGCAAATAACCACAACAATTACAAGTTAACAAACAGCATTACAGTGGTTGTGTCTGACATAGTGGTTAAGGTGATTACCTCACACACAAACTGTATGGGGTTTGATCCTCACCAAGGGGAAACTGGCTAGGCTTAAAATGGTCCACAAGGACAGCCTAGCCTAGTACTTACATGTGAACTTATGCTACAATATTTATTCACTGTAGTATCACAGAGTATTTTGAGGTTGATCGGTGAGTATTATTAAAGTAATGATCACTAAAGGCATTCACTATTAGACCAGATGTAAAAGGGTAAAATTAGGTATTAAACAGGACTTTTTGTCATGGTGTCACCAGTTGGAGATACAGCTCCAGAATCTTTGGGGATTGCTTTCAGTTTGCTGTTGTTGGTTTGTAAACAATGTAGTGAGTGTTAATTTTGTCTTAATGGTAGTTTTCCCATGCACAATCTCTCCTTGACAGTTTTGCCATGCATGATCTCTCCTTGGTAGCTTTGCCATGCATGATCTCTCTTTGTCATAACTGCCTTTACACTAATTCACAGCAACATCTAGATTTATATATTTTAGAGGGTTCAGTTGACTTGTACAAGTAGAAAATTAATTCTGAGTGGATGAAAAATAGTGGTATTTCTAGAATGATTGTATCAATACTCTTTTCTAATTGTATCTTATGACCACATAGCATAGAGGGGGTGGAAATCATTTATTTGTTTTGGATATAATTCCTGAGAGTTAGGACTGTTTCCCTACACAAGATCACTGGCCTACCCTGCTGGAAACTACCTGTACCCAGGACCCAGTTTTGAAGACTGCCTCCTTCTATTTGTTTTGGATATAATGCCTGAGAGTTAGGACTGTTTCCCTACACAAGATCACTGGCTTACCCTGCTGGAAACTACCTGTACCCAGGACTCAATTTTGAAGACTGCCTCTCTCTATTTGTTTTGGATATAATTCCTGAGAGTTAGGACTGTTTCCCTACACAAGATCACTGGCCTACCCTTCTGGAAACTACCTGTACACAGGACCCAATTTTGAAGACTGCCTCCCTCTGTTTGTTTTGGATACAACTGCTGAGAGTTAGGACTGTTTCCTTACACACAATAACTGGCCTATCCTGCTGGACATTACCTGTACCCAGGACCCAATTTTGAAGTTTAACTCCCTCTATTTGTTTTGGATATAATTCTTGAGACTATGTCCTATTAATGCTTCTCTTTTTGTACCTTACAAACACTGTTTTTGTATTCCATGTTTTATTCCTCTGGTAGCTGCCTTCTGCACATCATTGGGTCGCCCCCTAGTTCTCCATGTTCTTCCTGCTCTGCTGTTCTTCCCCTCCCCTCCTTTAACAAGAAACTCTTGCTCTTAGAGCTCTTAGAGCCCCTATTTCTCTATGCTCCTAATCTCTACCTACCTCTCTCCTTAGCCTGCCATTTCTGCACTACTTTATCCTACTGACCTCTGCTACTGTTTTATCCCTGTGGCCATTCCTTCTTCCTGCAATCTATCCTGTTTCAGTCTCTCTCCCCTATGCCTGCTTTCTATTCTCCTCTTCCAGATGCTTCTGGCTCCTTTTGCACTTCACCTACAAGCTTGCCTGATAGTTTTGCTTGGGTTCTGCAGCTTCTGCTGGTGTACCCTGCTCCGTTCGCTACACTCACTTTCCTTCCTACCCTACCCCTATTCCCACCCACCCCATACCAATTACATTTATACTATCCTGTCCCTCCCCTTCCTGTCCATATCAGCCATCCACACTCCACTTCCTGTCTGCCTCTAATCCCCCCTCTTCCTCATGTTATCTGACCACTAACACCTATCCTTCCTGCTCACATTTCCCACCTCTTACACCATCACTATTTAGTTTACTTCCTCCACACCCAACCTGTTTTTAAATTCATAATCTCTCTTACACTCAAAACCTAACTAAGCATGCTACTTCTATACCTCTCTTTACCAATCCTAACTCTACTCACAAATCTAACCTGCTATCATGTATACCTTTCCCAACCTTTTCTGTACTCTCCTACCACATCTACCATCAAACCATTCTCTCCTTCCAACCCCATCTTAATCTCTCCATCTCTCTTCAACCTTACATTTCACTGCTATCACAAACTCATTATACTTGACATCCCCTTTCCTATAAACCCAAGCCTAAACTCCACCGCCAGATTTTCTCAGTAACACACCCTACCACAGTCCCCAGCAACTTACAACTCGCTGGTGACATTCACCCTAATCCAGGCCCACCCTCTCATACCCATAACCCTATAGCCATAAACAACCCCTGCACCCCTACATCATCCCACCACCCACTCCCTGTTCAACCTCCCTTAAATCAAATCTCACAGCACAAACACCTTTCTATCTGTGCCCTGAATATACGTAGTATCACCAACAAAATCACTGAACTACATGCTTGGATAGCTCAAAACACCCCACATATCCTAGCCCTATCTGAAACCTGGGTAAAGCCACACATAACTAACAAAGAAATACTGCCACCTGGTTATAACATCTACCGATCTGATAGACTCAACAAAAAGGGTGGTGGTGTTGCCATTCTCCTTTCTAACAGCCTTAACCTCTCCACCATCACCGCACCTACTCCTGATTTCCACCCAGCTGAACTCATCATCCTCAACTGCCATCTAAACCCCCCATAAAACATTTGTCATTGCCTCCATTTATATTCCCCTTGGAAATAACATTCCAGTCCTAGAATCTATCCTCTCTTGGTTGTCTCACAACATACCCTATGAAACTATCATCTTAGGTGACGTTAACATACACTGAATCAAACTTTCCACTATCTCCCCACAGATCTGCATCAACCTCTATGGATTTCACCAAGTGATAACATCCCTTACGTACCTACACAATAACATCTTGTCCACTTCAACCATCGACTGGATTCTCACAAACTCTCCCAAGCTTTACCACAATCCAACTACCTTACAAAACTCTTTGAGTGACCATCTTCCTACTAGCATACTATGCCACTCTTCACAGGCAAACAAACCCCACTCTTATAGAGACTGTTGTAACTTACGTAACTTTAATACTACCCAATTCAACTCTAACCTCTCTAATACTGACTGGTCCATACTTAAACAACTGCCCCTGAATGATGCTGTTCACTGTGACTGTGGTATGGGGGAACCTGGTAAGAAGGACAAGCTCTGGGGCTCTGGTGGTGGACGTTATTCTTGTTCTGGTACTGGTGTTGGCTTTGGTATTGGTGTGGTGGTTGCCACCACAGCAAGAAATACTACTACAACCCACCAAGATTCCAGAAAGCAGAGGAGGAATTCCAGAGGTCTCATACTCTATCCATGAACTCCCAGGAATACAGGAGAACCAAACAGTGGACAGGGGTGAGGGAAATACAATACCTGGGCAATCCCAAATGGAACCCCGACTTCAACCCAGGTCCCAGGCTCAGACGGAGGAACCAGCCACAATAACAGGTACAATAACAAAAATATCAGGTGCCACAATAACAGGTGCTCCACTTATCTGGAACCACTCTGGTAAAGCACTCACTGAAGAGGAAAAAAGTGTGTTGTCCAAAGGACTTACTTTTGTACCAAGATGTAGGAGTGAGATTGCTCAGGTACTGATAGACCTTAAAATGCTTGTGAGGAAGATCAACTTAAGGGTACAGGTTCATTGCAAAAGTAATGACATTGAAAATAAGCCTATTGATGAAACTATAAAAGGCCTAGCAGCTATTGCTCACCATTACATCAAACACTAGCTGCTTTCAAAGTGAAATGTGAGATGGATATCAGGAAACTGCTTAAAAAACCTCCCAAGAAAAAACTTTATAACTTAACACAGAGAGAAAGAAAAGCATTGCTTGAGCTAAGCAATGATAAATCCAGGCGTGTAATGAAAACAGACAAGGGAGGAGGTATACTTGTGACTGATACCACTAGATACAACCAAAAGATAGAGAACATGCTGGAGGATAACAGATTTTATGAGTTATTTACCATGGATGACATAAAACAAGCATATGATTTATGGAACACTAATCTCACCACATTATGGGAAGAAAAACTTATCACTGAAAATCTTTATAATTATTTATGGAGCCCATGCCCACATTTACCTTACTTTTTTGGACTACCAAAGACACACAAGAACAGAGAAGACCCACCTTATAGACCGGTGGTAGCAAGTGGAGGTTCTCTTACTGAAGCCACAACCATTTACCTTGATTACTTGCTGAAACCTCTAGCAGAAAAGAATAAGTCATACATAAGAGATTCAATGGATTTTCTGAGGAAAATAAAAAACATTACAGTGGAAGCTAACAGTATTTTATTAACTAATGTTGTGGAATCCTTGTACACAGTGCTCCCTCATAATTACTGTATAACAGCAGCTATGGAGTCTTTTAAGAAACATAATCAGGGTACACAGGCACAACTGCAAAAGTTAAGCAAGCTCATTAATCTTGTACTGGACTTCAATTTCTTTACTTTCAATGGCAAACACTACAAACAAAAAACTGGTATAGCAATGGGGGCTGCCATGGCTCCCAGCATAGCTAACATAGCCCTGGGCAAATGGGAGGAGGACTTTGTGTTAAACAACACATACTACATGCAGCATATCACATGCTATTTACGTTTTATTGATGACATCTTTATTGTGTGGGAAGGTGACACCTTGCAGCTTGGAGGTTTTATCACTTACCTCAATCAAACAACCCCCTTCCTGAAGTTTACCTCTTCCCATAGCTGCACTTCAACCACTTTCTTAGATATGCAGATTTCCAAGGACACCAGCAATAACAGAATCACCACTGATCTATTCAGAAAACCAATGAGGGTTAACTTATTACTCCACAGTAAAAGTCTACATCCTACAAAAAACAAGTATAATGTAGTGAAGTCCCAAAGCTATAGACTGGCTAGAATTACCACAGAGATGGAACCATTTCTGAGAATCCTGAACAACTTGGAGAATGATTTTCTAGTGAGAGGCTATGAAAGTCAGATGTTATAAAACATCCTGGAACCCATTATAGAATTGAAAAGGACTGAAGCACCTTCACTCAACGTCCCCAGTAGAAAAATGTTAAGTAATTCCACAGGGAATAACAAATACAAAAATAGCTGCATCCTGACATACACTTTGGATTATCACAGTATCAAAAATATTATTGAAGAAAACTGGGACATTGTCATAGGAAACCCCTTTCTGATTAACATCTTAGGTGAAGCCCCATCATTTGTTTATAGGAAGGCCAGGAACATTAGAAGTTTTGTTGAATTTAAACCTAGACCATATGAGAAAAGCACTAAAAGATGTGAAACTAATTGTACATTTTTTATATTTATACAGCAAGGTGACAGTTTTTATTGCCCTTATTTAAAGAAAATCATTAAAGCCAGTGCAGGGGGTGACTATAACACTACAAAAGGAATTTACAGGGCACAGTGCAATGACTGTGATGCATTCTATGTGGGCAAGACTATAAATAAACTCAAGCATAGGATTTCATGTCATCTGTCAGAAAAAAATCTGCTGTGGATGTAAAAATAATGCACTAGCCAAACACCTTTTTCTTCATAAAAGACACACAGGTTTTAAGTTCCAGATCCTGGATCGCATAGACATTGGTGATCTTGAAGGAGACATCCCGAATATTCTGGACAAACATGAACTCGTAGAAATTAAAGCTGAACTCTTTTAGGAAGCCTAGACTAAACTACTACTGTTCAATTAAAAGTGCACTGGAATTTAGAAAATTGCAACATTGTTTACATGACTAATTGTATTTTATTTTATTCTACCAGATGGTTTTAAATACCATTTTAAATCAGTTGTAATGTAAGTGTATATTTTGTTTCCATCATCATACATACATTTTTTCTTATTTTTATTTTTTTCTGGTTCTTTTTTCCACTTTTTTCAAAATGATGTATAATAACAATATTAACTAATTATACAGTTATATATATTTTTATAGATTGTTTTTAGGGTTCTTGTACACAGACCTGAAGAAGTCTAGAAGGACGAAAGCGATCTTTGTTAACAATAGGTTATGAAAATAGAAATTGATTTTTACATGCAAAATGTATATGTATATATTTATATATATTTTTTGATTGCCAAATGAACTAAGGTTGATATATTTCCAGTCATGTAGTATATTGTCTTGGATAAAATCACAGACTTAATAATCTAATTAAATAAGAGGTACCACATCATTATAAATTTTATTTAAAGTACATAAGGGTTATATATTATTATAACAGCTATTAAGTAGAGCAGGACCAGCTCGAATGTCACACTGATGGGGGAAGGGATGTTAATTTAACATGTGTACCAATAACACTTTGTTTTACAGCACAATAAACCACTCCCATGCCTGATAAAAAGTATATATATATATATATATATATATATATATATATATATATATATATATATATATATATATATATATATATATATATATATATATATACATATATATATATTTAGAAAGCTTGTGAGGAAATTATTACTCTATTTTTGTTTTACTTGGATCGCTTGTCTGTGTACTTAATAAAGGATTTTCAACTGGAAACAGACTGCCTGCATTGCTTGGATTACTTTCGAATACTTAGTAATGCTGTACAATTATATATTTTCTATTATTATTTTTTGTTTTGTTTTGTTTTGACTTAAGACGAGATTAAGTTTGCTACTTCTACAACTACTGTCTGATCTGAATAATATACAGTGATTAACTAGAAATATATGGACTGTAAACCCTAAGAAAAACAAACTTCTGTTATTCTTCCCCCAGACACTCTTTCACCTAAAGTCTAACTTTCTTATCTCGTCCTCCAATAACACCAAAATACAACCAGACTCCCACACAAAACTTCTAGGAGCCATCATTGATGATGAACATAAATTGAACCTACACATCCTTCAAAATATAAGGAAAACTCACCAAAAGCTAGGTATGCTCTACCGACATTGTAGATTCCTGACCTTCAATGCCAGACTGTCCCTATCACAGGCTCTTCTTCTCCCCTCCCTTCTCTATGCCACCCCAGTGCTAACTAATAATCAAACAACTACCCTGGCCAAACTCCAACAAACTTACCACAAAATAGCAAGGTTCATCACAAACTCCCCCACACAACTCACACCACTGCCTTTCACTCAACTCCCTACAATGGCTAGAACTCCCAAACAACTTCTTCTATCTCAGTTACAAATTATCCACTCCATACTGTATAAACCATCAACCTGCCCTGTCCTGTCCTCCTTGGATTCCACCTACACACCAACTCGCTCACTTCGTACCTCTAACCAACAACTCCTTGACATCTACCAACCAAAAAATCTATTGGTAGACTACTTTATAAATCCACCCTATCCCAGGCATGGAATAACTTCCCATCCCAATTACGCTCCATTACATGCCCTTTACAATTTAAGGAAGAACTCAAACTTCATTTTATGAGGACAAAAAGTTGTACTTGCCATAACCCTACCTAGCCCCAATTCTACTCTGTAGTGCACACTTCATTATAATATATATATATTTTTCTTTGAAATTCTGAATTTAAGTGATCTTGTAGTGTTTAGCCAATTTAAATGATTGTTTTTAAATCATACACTATACTATTATATATGTTTTTAATTGTACACTAAATTGTTATGTATACTTAATCTGTATGTAATTGGAGCTTTTCTCCTCGGGTGCCCACTGAAAATGGGCTCCTGGCCCAGTTGGACCAACTCAGTTAACAAGTGTCAATAAAAAAATAAATTAACCTAAATATAAGACCAGTTATTGTGAAGTAGCTGGAGGCTGTACTCAAGTAATCAGTCAAGAATGCCATTACTTCTAGTGACCTTATAAAGCCTGCAGAATAACTTCTCAAAAAAAAACAAAAAAAAAAAAAAACAAAACTGAGTTAAACTTTTTTGCAGGGATCCAAGCCTTGTGTGTCTGCGTATACCCTCACACCTCCTGCCAATTATATATACCAACTCCGAGATTGCACAACAATAAGGGAAAGGGCAGATTCCCAAATCTCCATTGTACTGCAATCTCACACAAATTTTAAAAAATGGTATATGCAATTAGTAGATTTTTGATCATACATCCTGGCTTTTTCCCTGGTCAATGACTAAAAAGGTCAACCAAAGGAATGTCTGTGTGTGTGTGTGTGTGTGTGTGTGTGTGTGTGTTGTGCGTATCTGTAGATAGATACAGAAATAAAATGGTAGATAGATAGATAGATAGATAGATAGATAGATAGATAGATAGATAGATAGATAGATAGATAGATAGCCTGGGATAGTGTATTTAGCTTAAGTGAGTTTTACTAATGAAACCACAGTCTCACTACAAGTCTTGGATAGTTATATGGTACTCCTGAAGCATTTAGCATCCTGGTACAATATTTTTTGTGTGTTCATTTTAGACCCACTGCCTGCCAATACATTCCATCCAAGAAAAGAACTGGTACTGGGGAGATGACATCCAAGCAAGCATCAGTGTTTTTTCTTCATGGATTAAACCCGTCTCCTGACAGCTGATGTCCATGCCCCAATATAAATCAGCCTACTTTGCCTTCTCTCTGCATGACAGACAGTCGATATGCAAAACATGGAATCAAAAATGTTGAAAATACGTAACATAGAAAAACATGAAAAAAATGTATAAAACATATTTTTTGAAGGGGCAGGCTCCTCTGTGCCCCACAACCCCCAATGCCCCTGCTATTTATAAAAATCAACTCCATGATTGCAATACATCTGGGAAGGGCAAAAGCCCACTCAACACTGTACCACAATCTTGGAGAAACAGCTATTTTCACATTTTGATATTCCGGACTTTTGAAGTTTTCCAGCCGATATTCTGTATGTCAACAATCTGTGCAGTCAAAATTTTAAAGTAGACCCAGTCACCGCACCTCAAAGAATATAAAAGCCCCATTTCTCTGAGTTCTGTTTTGCTAACTTTTTATTTGAGGAAATCACACTTATTGAAATCTACTTCAAGAAAATGTTAGAATAGTGTATGCTGTCTTACTTGCCTTCCTAGAGGACAAGCATTCAAGTCCCCTCAGGACAAGCCTCGAGATGCACATTTAGGCTTAAATGAAGTTCATAACACACTATGACTGCACTGTATGAACAGTAATTTTGAGGACAGATGTTTTTCTGCTGTCATCCAGATGTGCATGGAAGTTTTGACTCTGTCATCTAGACAATAAAGATACCATTTATTTTGTTACATTTTCCTGTTACTTGGAAGTGAGACACATAATAGGTATTATGATGCATGTTATAAGTTCATAGGTTCATAGGTGTGTACTAGGCTAATAGCCCTGGAGCCTTTACAAGTCTAGCCCATAGGATTACCCTGGCATCATGCCACCCGACCTTAGTTTCCAGTGCCTCTGTCGAGTTGAGCCACTGGAATGATCCCCGAGGTGAATTTTCTATTTCTCATCCATTCATCAAGCTTCCTCTTGAAGAAGGCCAGTGAGGTGCTCTGTTTGACATGTATGGGAAGTCTATTCCATAGCATGGGCAGTCTCTGGGTTATGAACCTGTCCTTCCAGCACGTTCTGTTGATTGTAGTAATGAGGTTGAGGTCTCTGAAGCGTGTGGTGGAGGGAATGGGATTTCTTTAGATGTTCATCAGTATCTCTCATGAAGGCTTCAGCAACTGGTCAAGGGAAGCCCTGTGACTTCTTTTAGTGACCCATCACATAGGGTACAAAAGCTCATCTTCATTGTAAAGAAAGTGGTGCTATCAAATGCCAAGTTATCTTGACTTCGTTCTAAGAAATGGTGATCTTTTCCATATCCTGGGTTGTTTATACTGCAGACAGAATCAGTGAATGTCTGTTTTGCATTGTCTCTGCATTGTAGTTTTTTACTATAATCAACTGCAAGTATGAATTGTATTAAGATTGCTTTAAAACAGTTTAATGTCTTTGCACTGTATGAATAAAATCTTAGCTTTAAGCCTTACCTTAGCTGCGGCTACTAGTGTAAATGATAGTCTATCCTCTATCTCATTATCACGTTAATGCACTCTTCTAAGCACTGTATCTGATATTATTTATGGGTGCTTGTATTTTCTTAAGGCACATCCACTGCAAATTAATGATTATCCCTGGCTTGTATATGGAAAAATTGATCTTGTTTCCAGCAAAGATATACTAGCCCAGCTTCGCAGTCCTGTGTAACCCAAAAGTCTCACTGCTTTCCTCTCCCATTTCTCTCCATTGCTGTCTTTTGCAGCACTGGGTTCTGTCTGCGTACACCCACACAAAGCAGACAGATGTATGGGCAGCCTTACCACCAGCAGGGAGAGAAAGAGGATGTACTTTAAATAATACAGCTTATGATAAGCACCAAACGTGAATCACTATTTGATTCCTTCACTGATGTGCATTTTTCTGTTTAAAATTGCTCAGTGGGACACTGCTTTCATTTAGTGAGAAGAACATGTGAGGATAATTCCATATCCCAAAGCAGCTATGAGCACTGAAGACTCTAGCATGGCTAAGGATGTAATATGTTATGTGTCTTGTTTACTGAATATTACAGAATGATTATTTTATGCTTTTTTCCTGTATACTGAAAAACGAAGCCATCAGGCTACCTTTATGAAAGGTAACTTAAAACTGGAGAAATACCAACATGAAAGAAGAATAAAAAAGAAAAAAGAAAGGCTACAAAAGTAAATCATTTGAAGAACTACATTCAGTGCAATACTATAACTGGCAGATGGCACTTAACACATTACATTTAATTAAATTTTGCTTATCTAATTTTAATCACAGAACTATGCCTGCTTGCAAGGTTTTTCCCTTCCTTACCTTTCTATTATAAATTATTTATGTATTCATATGCTGTTATTCCTTTTTGGCAGTACTGCCTGTTCCAGAAATATGAATCTCATTTGAAATGACTTCCACATTTCTGTAGCTAGAGTGTACTTGCATCAAGCTTTATAATATAAGCTACTATCTTTAACATGTTCTACTATGCCATCATTGCTCTCTGCCAACCCTGAAAATGATTTTTGTCAGGATGAGTGATCCTTATGGTTACTGGCCTTTGATAATAGAATATGAAAAGACTTGCAGATCTGTCCCCCACATTAAGCATCCGGACTGAAGTCCTGTACTGAGCCAGAGATGCAGCTTGGGGTTTGTGATACACAGTAGCTGAGACATTAGATAGTGTTCATGTCTGTTTGCCCTATTGCAATAAAGCTAGTACTAAAGACAACTCTATTCACACACACACACACACACACACACACACACACACACACACACACACACACACACACACACTCATACACACACACACAATGTCCTTGCACATTAATCAGGGTTAGTGGCAGTTTCTGCTTCAGTGAACGGCATGCTGCTATGTTACCTATGACTGAAATGTAATTATGCAGAGGGGTAAACCTGATTGGGTTCCATTTTCAGTACAGTATGAGTAAAAGTAAACAGCATGGAATCCTTCTTTAGCCTGATGTGTGGTTCTTTATATTTCTCTGTGTGCAGAGGCAGTATTCCTGACAGATGGTATCCATTCCTGCAGCCCCACTACTCTGGAACTGGTTTATCATGACCTCATTTGCAGAAATGAACCCAATATAGCAGAGAGTTGATTATTCAAACTAATTGGGACCTAGTGTAGTTCTGATAATCAAACATATAATTGAACTGGATAAAAAACTTTAAATCTTGTTTTTTTCTGCACGCAGGGAATACACATTTCAACCATTCAGCAATTCCATTGAACAATAATGATTAATTTTTACACATGAGCCAGCTACAAGCTCAAAAAACACACACAAGCGAATATGTATAATGTTTACATATTCAAACTTTATGATTTTTCCTACCAGAAAACTTTGGAAGGCTGCGTTCAGATAACTGACATTTCAGATAATCGACAATTGGATAATCGACTCTACTATACCACAAATTGCTGTTGGCATTGTCTTCTTAAAGGAGAGCATGTCCAGTAATTTCAAGACTTGGTCAAGGTATCCCTTCTACCTCCCAACAATGCTGCTATTCAAGTTCAGCATTATATTATCTGATAGTTTGGCATACGATACCCAGAATGGAACAGATGCTTCCTAATTGAACTATCAGTGAATATTGTTCAAATTCAGAGACTTCCATTAGAACTGCATGAAAGGTTTATTCCTATTACTTGTCATGTTCTGTCATTGCTGGTGTCTAGCATTGGGACCTATAGATGGTATCATGACAAGCACCAACCACCTTCTTGCCACAGTTCCATTAGCTACTATGGTTCTGAATGTGGTCCATTTGGATTTCATGTCCTTATTTTCCCCTGATTATGAAAGAAGCTCTTTTCCTGGTGGGGGCTGAACACATTCTACACAGAAGCATTTGCTAGGCATACAAAGGACACCTTCACTATATATTTGGGTTTAGTATGCCTCTGTCGTTATCAGCTTGGTTGTCTGACCTAATGCATCACCTACTGGTGATGACTTGTCAGTGTGGCACCTCTTGATTGTCCAGAAAATATGACCTCATGTCTAGTGGCAGAACAACAGACTAATTCATTGACTTTCGGCCCAGGATGATCTGGCAGTAAGTGAACTTATGAGCAACCTTGAGTTCAAACATGGTATTGTTTATGGAAAGCATTGATGTGGTTTGAAAGCTTCTTGTTTTTCCCATCATGCTGATCCACATCTCCATCATTCCTCTCATGAGAGCTGATGTCTTCCAGGAAGCGGTAGGTTGCTCCACATCAAGCACAACACTGTGTGTCTCCACGAAAGCTGAATATTCTGTGGAGCTTCTTAGATACAAATGCACAAACAACAAACAGTTTTCTCCTGTAACTAACAGCAGTATTGAGATAAGCCTTTGGTTTACAGGTGCAAATTGCCACTGCATTACCCTTTCTGGAGCTTGTAACTATCCCCATACATACCTGAGGCTTCTCCTAAGGAGCAGCTGCAGCCCAGGAGAAAGTCAACTGCAAATCAAGAAGTGTTATTTCCAAATGAATTTTGTGTGTAGAGATAATACCATATTTTACCCAGCTGGTTACTTTTCAATCTCCCACACACACTACAGCTCCTTTTCCAATGGTTAGATGACATTGCACCTCTCAAAATCTATTTTTCATTGTCAGGGTCTAGCTCTGAAAACACTAGATTTTGTGAATGTGATATGGTTAATGTTCTTTTTCTGTGCTGTGAGGAAGGTAAGGACAGTATTTTTGGATTGACAAACTGAGGTGGTGGTCTCCAATTTT
This sequence comes from Protopterus annectens, assembly GCF_019279795.1. NCBI lineage: Eukaryota > Metazoa > Chordata > Ceratodontiformes > Protopteridae > Protopterus > Protopterus annectens. Next base: position 390,233,065 of record NC_056732.1, on the reverse strand, counting down.
TAAAAAGGAGAGACAGGAAAGTGGGCATTATGCTCAATGATGGGTTTGATGATGATTGGTTAACTGCTGAAACTAGATGCTATACCTTTATCTATAACATGAGTGACACAGAATTATTTTCTGACAACCTTAGACACATTTTGGTTGAAAGCCAGGTTATTATCTGCGAGTCCCCTAATCCCTAACAACTGTGTCTACTTTTAGGGGTGTTTTATCAATGAGGTACTTTCCCTCAGTGGCTGACTTCCAAAGAGATACTTTTATGCATTTCTTGGTATTGCATTTTAAGCCATGGCTTTGTCAACAGTCATTTGTCTGAGTTAGGTCATCCTGTAAGATGTTGGTATCTTGGGGAGTTTCTGTAATTGCTTGCAATCATCTGCAAACTTGGTAAGCCAGAGGCCCTTGACATTGGCTTTGACTTCCGAAAAATAGATGCAAAAGAGGAGCAGACCCAGCACAGAGCCCTGGGGACTCCACTGTTTACTGGCCTCTTTGTGAAGGTGGTCTCCGCAGTCCTAATTTCCTGGGTCCTGACTGTGAGCCAGCTGGCTAGCCAGAGAGTTCCATAGGAGTTTATGCCTAATTCCTTCAGTTTGTTAGCAATACCTGAGGAGGTATTGTTTCAAATGCCTTACTAGGTCAAGCTAGGCAGTATACCCCATTTTCCCTCATCCAGTGCCTTGGTCTCATTCTTAAAGAAGTCCACCAGTTTCAGCAGGCATGGCCTGCCTTTGATAAACCCAAACTGGGTTAGGTCCAATGTTTGAAGGTTTCCTATGTCATTGTTAATCACTTCCATGACAATTCTTTCCTTTGCTTTGCATATGAGACTAGTCAGATTAATGAATCTATAGTTCCCAGGATACATTTATGATCCTCTCTTGTGCAGAGAGATGACCGTTGCAGTCTTCTATTCATGCAGCACAAAACTGCAGGGGCTGTGGTTGAATAGTGACAGTAGTGGCCCTGATTGGTCATATTTCAGGCTACTTATGACACATCCTGATATATAATAGGGGCCCGTCAAAGCTGTATTCTTGACCTTACAGAGCACATCTAAGGCCTGCTCCATACTGATAGCTGGAGCGATTATATTAAATGGTATTTCCTGAGAGGCAACTTGGGGTGAGATGGGGGTAAAGCTGGAGCTGAATTTGTCAGCCAGAAGATTTGCTATATCTCTCGGTTGTGTGTTGCCTTTGAGGTTTTGGACATAACAAAAGAGGGCCTTATGGTCAACATAGGCATGTGACTATTTTTACCTCAAAAATGCTTTGTTGCAGTTAATTAGTCCTCTTAGTTATCTATTCAGTTTGATGATTGGTTTTACACTTCCTAATTTTAGCTATGACTTTTTTTGTTGATGTTGTACAACCTGCTTAATTTTGGATTCCACTTGGTTGGTTGTTTTTTGAGTTAGTTGTAGGCTTAATTCTGAAAGGCACAACAACCTCTGTGTAATCACTGGCATGGTAGTACAGCTCTTCTGAGAATAATTCAGACAGGCTGCTGTGCTATCTGGGTTTGGAGGGGCCTGACATGTTGACAGGGTATCACTTAATAAAAGGTAGTTTGCCTTGCAGTAGTTTCTAACTGTTGCAGGGTTTGCTAGGTTACAGAACTGGTTCTTAATTAAAAAATAACTGCTTTGTGGTCTGACCTTACTAGAGAGGACATGACAGGGGGAGCAGAATTCTCCAATATTTGTGAGTACCAGGTCGAATATGTTTATACCTCTGGAAGGTGTATACACTAATTGGTCAAGGGTGTTTGTGTTTACAAAGTCGAGGAATCTCTGCACCTGTAAATTTGGGGTCATGTAGGATTCTCAGTTTGTAGAAAATTAATTAAAGTCCCCCATGAATATGGCATTTGGTCGATTTGTGAGTGTCTCCAATAGGTCTAATGTATTTCCCCTTTCACAGAAATATGAAAATAAAATACAGGCCATGATGAACTGAAAAGAACATAGACTACATTAGTAAGTGAGCAGTTTTCTAATGCACAGAAATGTCAGTTTACAAAGTTATTCTGAATTCAACTACCACCTCTTATTTTATACATCTTTATATTCACACACATTTCCCCTCAGCTGGTCAGATGATAACATAGACAGCCACTTTCTGCATAAAGTAGCATCGACTGTTGGTATTGACATGTTATTTATTAACTTCATACAGGTTAGTGAAAGAAAAAATGGACAGAAGTTAAGTGGCTCAAGATAGCGGGCCCCATTATACATCAATGAAACCAGACTGTGTGCTTGGACCATCCACTTGATCTCAACAATGAGTACTGGTCAATAAAACCTGAAATGCTGACTTAACTTGGTGTGAACCCTACCATAACTCAGCATTTATGCATTTTTATTAGCTAAAAATATCAGATAACATATGATCTGAATTGCATAGTAACTTATATCTAGCCAAGAAGTTTCAATACTCTAACAGCAGCTCAGGCACCTGTGTTGTGCAGCAGAACTGACCCAATATGATTCTGAAAGTGATGGGTCAAACTGCTTCCACAGCCATGGGGAATCTTTTAAATCTGATAGATAAGTACCCTGCATTGAAACAGTCAAGCCTCTCTAAACTACTTACTCCAAACAGCCAGCATCCAAGGACTGATAAGACTGTTCTTTTTATGGAAAATAAAGTTTTAAAAAAATCTAAACTACAAATTAATAATGCTGAACAACAGCAAATGTACCACTTATTGGGCTGTACAATGGGTTGCAAACAATGTACCTACCTCAGAAGTATTATAATGACTCACAAGGCAGTCATGATTGGATATTATTGGCTGATGAAGATGATTGGTGTTTATCAGGAGGCTTGACTTACAGGGCAGCAATGATTGGACGTTACAGCACTGGCTGTTGAAGAAGACACAAGCCTGCCCCCAGCTCGTGATTGGCCATCTTGCTTTGAGGGCTAATATGGTTGGAGGTTACACTATTCCTTACCGAAGGGGATATAGCCCTATTCTAAACTTGGTAACTTGTTTTTTAAATAGATTTTGGAGCAGGAAATGAATTATGATCTGAAGAAGGTATATTTTAGCTGAAAGCGCTTATGGGAATTGGATCTACTCCTGCTTTTGTTTTTAACAGTTTTTGCTACTCAGTGTTTTTAATACGTTTATTAAAGATACTGGTTTTAGTTGTAGAGCTGTGGTGGTCTGTCGAAGGTCTTGCTCACAGTTTCTTTTACTTCCCTCAGCAGCTTCAGCAGTGGTAACAGTGTCTTTACTTGATTGTACTTGAAATGCTACACCTAAAGAAATCCCAATTCCCCCTGCCACATGCTCCAGAGATCACAACCTCATTACCACAATCAACAGAACATACTGGAGGGACAGGTTAATCTCCCAAAGACTGCCCATACTCTGGAATAAGCTTCCCATTCATGTCAAACAGAGCACCTTGCTTGCCCTCTTCAAGAGAGATTTTGATGAGTGGATGGGTAACAGAATTCACCCCAGGGATCACTCCAGTTGCCCTACTGGACAGAGGCACTGTGAATTAATGTCGGGTGTCCCAGTGCCAGAGAAATTTTTTTGGGCTAGGCTTGTAAAGGCTCCAGGCCCTTTAGCCCAGTACACAACCTATAAACCTATGAACCTATGAAAAGGTACTGATATACAGAAACTGGCCACAGCAAGAGAAGCCCATGAACTGGTATGTAAAAGTGGCTAACAGACATTTTGTTGTTATTAATTGTTTAACTGGATATTAGTAATGCTGCCATTCACTTTGCTGTTATAGTCTTGCCAATGTTATCATATTTATAGGTTATGCTGCAACCTGAAATGAATAGTAAAATGTAGGCATCTTTTGTAAATGATGAGAATACACATTTAGTCCTCAGTTGTGTTCAAAAAGGGTCAGTGGACCAATGGTTATCAAAGAAGTAAATAAACATATAAACAAAGAGAGAAAGAAATAAACAATAAAAGTACTGCTAAATTTAAAGAAAATTAATCTAAAAATGGTTTGCCTGTACTGCTAAATATAGTATGAATTCAGGATATTATGACTAAGTGCCAGTGCAGACTTTTAAAATGCCTATAAATGGAGTGGCCTCAGAGGCTGTCTTAAATACTGGCAGTGTGGTAAATGCAATCCTCAGTGAGTATGTTAGAAAGAACGTTCTCTGTTAGTGAATCAAACTGAGTGCAGTATTTGTACATCAGTAGAGGCAAGAATATCTTACTCCAAAGTTTGCGTTTACTGCTACCTATGAAGATCATATACACTGCAGATTTTGTAACCCAGCTGATACATCAAGTAATAATAGGAAAGGATTTTCCTCACTTTAACAGCAAGTGATACCAAGGACTCCAGATTTAATTGAACAAACAGAATTTAATAGATGTGCTTATGATGGCAAATGTTACCTGCCCACCACCCTTACAATGGGAACATTTAAGGAGGACAAAAAAACAATTACAAGTGGTGATGAGAAGGGGCTGAACCGATTCATGCTGAAGGGGTGGAGAGGAGAGATCCTGAAATGACTGACCTACAGATTAAGGATCCTAAATTCAGGGTGGTCAGTATGAAGTCTATATTCTAGGAAAACTTCAAAAGAATGCATGTGTGGCTGATGGAGTGCCTAGAAGGACAGACAGTGTGCCCAGTTTTCCATATTTTGAAGCATTCAACAATTTAACTTATAATCTAGCTAAAAAGAAGAAATTAAATGGGCAATCATCTTTATGCAATAACAGCCAAACAGGAACCTAGTAACTGAAAATCGCACATAACCATGTGTTGCGTGGCTATCTTGGAACAGAGAAGAGAACAGGAAACATACTACACAGTTTTTTGAGTCGGGCATCAATCCAGCAGTGGAACAGTGGTATGCCTTATGTCTGTGTTCACAAAATCAGTGCTTTCTGAAGAAACCTAGAAAGGGCCAGGTGATACCTATGCCAGTAACAGAGAACCACTTTGAAAGGATAGGTATGGATCTGATATGAACTTTTTTTGAGTTAAGTATGGGAAACCAGTAAATATTTGTTATCCTATATTCATCCTATATTCATAGATTCATTTACTGTTACTAGGCTAATGACCCACTGGGGGGGGGGGGGCAAAGTTTTTCCTAAAGAATAATGATGTCCTGTACCTGAATAGGATATTGAGGTATTGAGGTCCAGGAATTTATAAGCTACCTCTGTCCATAAGGGACATGGGTGCCAGGTCTGGTGTAAATTTCCTATTCCCCATCCACTTGTCCAGGTTGAGCTTAAACTGGGTAATAGATGAACTCAGCTTCACATGGATGGGAAGCCTGTTCCATAGGAGGGGCAGTCTCTGGGACACATATCTGTCTCTCCAGCATGTTCTGTTTAAGTCACAGATAAAATTCAGGTCTCTAGACTTTGTATTTCTGGTAGTATTTCACTTACAAATACGTAGGAGTGTGGGGGTTGCGGATGCCTTATAAACCAGGCATAGATCATCCCTCAGCAGTCTATAGGAGACTGAGTAGAGGTAAAGGGCTTTAAGGCACCCTGCATAAGGCAGGACCTAGATGCCAGGCCTTTACTTATAAGCTGTGCAACATAAAAGGATTTCCTCACCACTGTGGCCAAATCGTGGTCGAAGGTAAGGCTACCGTCTATGTGTGTACCCAGATCCCTGATCATTGGGTTGCCTCTTAGGGGTGTATTATTAACATGATAGATTATGCCACCAGATATCCAGAATCCATTTCCTTGCAGATGGTGAATGCTAAGGCCACTGATAGAAAGATAGTCTTATTTTGTAGTCAGTTTATAATACCCAATGTACTTCTGACAGATCAAAGACAGACTTGTATTTCCTGTATTATGGTAGCATCAGATACTACAGTTCATATAGACAAGTTAATCTGTCTACTATCACCAAACAGACTGGTTAGTAAAAAAGCATAACAGGATACGTAAAACAATGTTGCATAAGGTCACTGGTGCAAAGAAAAAAAAATGTGAACAGTTACTGCCTTAGATCCCGTTTGGCAGGTACTTCAGTCTTCCACAGGGATTTCTCTTCGAATTATTATATTGGCACAGAACATGGAATTATTATACACAGCATATGTAAGCTGCGGAGCATAGTGGAATATGTGGAGAAAATGTAGAAAAGACTAGAAACCAAATTACCTACAGTGAAAATGTATGAAAATGGCAGGTGTGTAAGGTTTAGGAAATTTCATCCTGGAGACTGCATAATGTATTTCAAAGTGACTAGAAAACAAATCTCTGGTCACTTGGCAAGAGTCCTGTGTAGAAAAAGTGTATGTATGGTTAAATATAAAATGTCCCAATATAATAAATAGCAACAAAAGTACCTGCTATGTGAATGTCCTAAAGCTCTTTTTGTGAGGGAATGTATGAAGGTTATCTGCAACTTGGGGCAAGCTACGGAGCCTAACACATAACTAGAGGTAAGACTGAGAGAAATAGTGTTCACAAAAGAAATGAGATGAAGGAATTTACTTATAAAATCAAATATATATTTCCTGCTTTATGTGGATGAATTAATGTGATAAATCATTACAATGTGAAAGAGCCAGGTAACAATGTAAAGCTCCAGCCATATATGATTACTAAGGCAAAACGTGGAAGTACATGAAAATATTCTATGAAGGTCAAAAGAATCTGGCTGCAGGAGTGACTGAAGTGTCTCTTACTAGAGTGAGCAGTATACTTTTGTCCATATCCAAGCTAGACTGATATGGGTACTTTATTAATGATTTTAGGGCGCTGAACTCATTCCCAGTTTCAGTACCCTTTCGTGTCATGGTTAGATATGTGCAACAGGCCTGCAAGATGCATGGTATTTTGAGTACATTGCAGGCAAAGGGCATATTATGTTACATGAGAAGTCCTCCAAAATTGGCCTGTTACATCACACGAAAAATCCTCCAAAACTGGCCTAAACTAATGATGAAGACCCAAGTACAGTCCTTCTTATGACTAGCCATTATTGACAGTTGTTTATAGCCCATTTTGCCTCCTTAGCTACCCAACTCACAGATATGACTATGGACCAGTGCCCTAATAATAATATGAAGTGGACTAAAGAGAAAGACGATGTTTTCATGGTTGAAAGTGGCCCTTTGTGCTCTGTGAAATTCAAGCAGGAGTTAATTTTCCAGGCAGATGTCTGAGATATTGCTCTGGGAACATACTGTCAGTCAGTGACTGTTGGCAATGAAGAGCACTCCATGAAATACTTTAGCTGGAGGTTATCTGTTGTGAAGAAATAATATTCTTGTTATTGAAAGCGAATGTATGGCCATCAGTTGACCTTGGATGTCCTTCATACTTTTTTCTTGGCTGGATCTTTTGACTGGTTATTTTCTATGCTTCTCCCAATGGTTCAGTCAACACTATGATAAGATCTTGCAAATTGCTTAGCATTTTGAGCTTTGTACCCTTTCACATATACTGTTGCTTAGCAGGCTGGGTCAGCCCACAGGAACGCTGATCCCCTTTATTCTTCCCCTGCCATGGTAGTGATTGTCTCCTATTTCCCAAATTAAGATTTAGGAAGAGAAGCATGTGGGGGAGGGGGTTAGATACTTGAAGGGTTATACTGACTCAGGCTTATAGTGGATTAATAAAAGAAAGCTAACATGCTAGAAGTGATTTGCCTAACCTAAACCCTTAAAAATCAAGTGTTTTTGAAAAGAGTTTAACTCAACAAAAAAACTCTTGACTACAGAATGCAATCTACTGGAAAATAAGATTTTACTGAATACAATTCTGATAAATCTGAAATGCAGGAGAAATGTTTTGTTTCATATAGTTAAATCTGTTCTCTCTCGGGAACCCATGTAGTGTCTTTTGAAAAATGGAAAGAAAGAAAGTAAAACAAATATTTTGCAGTAGCCAGGAGAGGAAACCACTCATGAAAATTAAATAATGCTACCTATATATTCTACCATTTTATCGATTAAATGCTAGGGCATTGTAAATAAGGAAATACCAAGTTTTATGGGCAAGATGTGCTACAAAAAAATAAATAAAGAGGCTGTTGTTACTATGGACATAAAAGATTTGTATGCAGTGTAAAATTTTGTCCTGACAGACACTACCTCACTCCTCACATTTCAAGTACCAACCAAGCCCTGCTGTGAGATGGGAATTCATAAAGCAACAGGCACCATGGAACAGAGCTGTGATGAAAGAAGGAAGAATCCACAGATTATTATTCATTATACAATGATCCCCCATTAATATTCCAAAACGTGCACACTGATTGGCCAGCATGCCTGTTGTAAATCCCACAATATACCAACGGAAAAAGGTCCGGTCGCCCGGACTTTTTTCCGTTGGTATAAAGTATCCAAAACATTTTATTTATTTATTTATTTATTTATTTATTTTTTTTTTTTTTTTAATAAATAAAAAAAAGAAAAAACGGGCAGAGACTTTCTTTTCTCCATTGCTTCCATTTCAAAGCATTGATGTACTGGGTATGAATAGGAATGCAAGTACTATACACATGCGCAGTACATCAACACAAGGAAGCAGTATACCACCACCGGCGGAAGAACAGTAATGTGCCGTTATACAAAGACATTATTTAAGAAAAGTAAGTATTTTTTTCTTAAATAATGTCATTGTATAATAGTAATAACCGACTCCGTGGTTGTGGTATATTGAAATGTACCCACGGTTGGCTTTATTTAATCACTTGGGCTTTTCCCTCATGATTAAACCATGCCAGCCGTGGGTTAATCTTCAATATACCGCACCACGTTGTCGGTTATTGCTTAATTCACCAACACCTTCATCGGATTGTAAAACTGCTTTTGAATTCTATGTTTCTACTACTGAAACTTTAAATTCTTACTGGAGTAAATATTTTGTGAACTTTTTGTAGGAGATATTGAATTATTCCTTCCTCAATAATTATATTCATCTAGAGAGGAAATCACAACATATTTTAGTAGGCATTTCAACTATATTTGAAGATATTCATGGGAGACTCAGTTGCTACCTCATTACTTTTCTTTTTTGAAAAAAAAATGCCTTTCAATATTAAATAAAAATGCACCAGACCTGGATTACTGCAACAGAAATGTCATTATTACCCTAAGCACAAAACTATGTGTCATAATATAGTATTACATCAAAAAGGCTATTTCAGAAGCAGTGAGGTGAGGCAGTGATGAAATGGATGCCTAAAGGTGGGTGCTGGAATGGGTATTGGTAAAGAAACAGAGATCTTGTGTCGATCAATAGATAGATAGGCAGTTAGATAGACAGACAGATAGACACAAACAGATAGATAGACAGATAGATAGAGACAGATAGATACATACATACATATAATAAACACCCACACAATATGTGGGGATCTGGTGTGAGCTGCATGAAATATCTTGTGCTATACAAATAGGGAGCAAGTTTTCTGCTAAGTAGTGAAGCAATCCAGTTAGGAATGCACATGCTAAAATCCTACAATGTTCCTTTATCCGCATTATGTTATTTTAGTGAAACTTGAATTTTTCCTGTTTGTGTGATTAATGGTATAAGAAAAATGATAAATTTAAATCAGTGGTAATGTTAATACATTTCCCTGGGTCTATATTAAAATCGCGAAACCTCACTTATGCGAATATGGAAACGTCGACACATAGATAGTGAACTGCAAAAACACCAAATGTTCTGAAGTGCGAAATTCGAAATGTCAAATCGTCATAGTTGGCCAACCCCACCACCCACTACGTACTACCTACCCAAACAAAATAAATAACCTACACCTCCCCATATCTACACTTCACCCATATATCCCATATCCTAATCAAACATTCACTACACACAAATGTATCTAACTATAAACAAACAGCACCCAACTACAGGAAAAGTATAAATTACGTATACATTCAGCTACACAACTATATTACTATACATACACTTAACCCTACTTCTAACCCTAAAGTGAAGGTTGCGTGTATTACTATGTATGCACTTACCTTAACCTGCACCCTAACACTAAGGTCCATAACTACTGCACACTTACGTTAGGGAGCTATACCAGATAAGGGCCAACTATGATGATTCGATATTTCGAATTTCGCGCTTCAGGATGTTCAGTGTTTTCACGGTTTGCTATATGTGTGTCAACATTTCCGTATTCGCATAAGTGAGGTTTTGCGATTTTAATATAGATCCCATTTCCCTTTGTTACTTTAGCAGATTAGGGGCAATAGTTTGTAAAACTGAAAGCAAGCTCAGGTTCATTTACTTCATCATTTTAGATAGGTCATAGTTTCAAAATACCATGAACATTCAATCAAATATAACAATATATAAAAATAGAGCATTTCACAACCACATCAACTCAAATGATACTTAACATAATATAACTTCAAAATATTTAAAAAAAATATGCAAACTAAAACTAAAACATGACAATATTAACAAAAAATATTAAGAAGAATGAATTCCCTGTACATCAGATTTGTGAGATTTTTCATTAAATCTTGCAGTCTTCCAGGGAAGTAAATTTAAGAGTTTGTGTCAGAAATGAATTTACACCATGAAATAATTTACTCAAAGCAGCAGAAGTATTATGATAAAATACATTATATATGAACACTGATCATAGACGCTCTTTATGTTTGTTCTAAGGCAGCCCCAACTCCTTATAATTCACAGTGATAGGTGTGATAAGGTAGGCCTGCAGCCCCTAATCAATCTTAATTACATAATACTGCTAATTTCGGGAAACATTTTTACAGCCAGAGTAAATAATATAGTAGTCTACAAATTACAACATATTGAAATAATGAATTTATTTGTGCTTTCTGGCCTTAGCTGTTAAAATGGAAGAGAAATTGTATAATGTGGCTAGGTTCTGATATAAGATAGCATATAGTTTATTACTATGTATGTCAAAATTCAAGAAATTATCAGTCTCTGCATTCAAGTACATAGTTGTATTAACCCATTCCACAGGCTGACCACTCACATTTCTAATAAACTTGAGTATGACACTCTAAAAAGAATGATAACACCTGCAGTTTTTGTTGCATTTATTTTGGGACCATGAGAAGAATCCCATTCCTGGATCACCTCAAAATCTGACAGCAAGCCTAGTATATGAGATACAATCATTTGCTTAAATGAAAAGAATGATGTGTCCTGCATATATTATAATTTGGGGATGTAAACTCACTGCAAAACAACAACAAAAAGTCACAGACCAAACAAGGATCCTAATGGACCCCCCTCTCATTTATTTTTTCAGAAATGACAATGATATCTTGCTTATCTTTGTAGCATTAAGTTTATCTGTTTAATGTAATCCTAAGGGGTTTTTTTATTCTCTTTTCACATCAGGCACTAAATTTCGATGCACTCTTTTTTGAATTCCTTTTGTATGTGAAAATATCAATACATTAATAAATAATGCTTTAATTTAGTTTCAGGAATGTCACTAAATATTATCTGCTAGCGGGCTCTGTTTAACTGGATGTTGTGAGTGTGGAACTTCTGCAATTGGTTTGGTTGCAGTTTCAGTGGGAACATCTTCAGTTTAAATTTTGGACCTTTACACAGTCGTGTGCTCTACTCTGATGAGTTGCTGAACAAGTTACCCAGTGGATTTACCAAGAGAAGACTGAAATACTTCTACCAACTCCTGCAACATCTGGGTCTAGATTATCAATTTCTGGAGACACTGCAACCTGCTTCTTAAAAGCCAGCTTGGGATTAGCACTCTTGCTTTGATCCTGGTCAGAAAAGGAGCAGAGGGACATTGATTCCTAGAATCTGCAATGAAACTAGCACTAGAAACATAGTTGTATCCAGTAGGCAAATCACTGCTGAATTCAAGCCTCCTTCTATGCTGTCCTTATGGTAATTCCCCAGGTTAAGTAGTTAGTAACTTGCCTGACCATCCACTGGTCCCTCATCATGCGGATTCTACTTTGTTCCCTTTTTGTTGCCAGCCTGCCTGCACTAGGGTCTCTAAAACAAGCAATTTATCAACTTTCTAGTGTTTCCTGACAATCCTTTTCTCTTATTCTTCACTGATACAACACATGAGAGGTTCAAATACTTACTCAGTTTGATGGCTGGCCTCTCAGACAACCACATATGTCAGTATCTCCACATCACAGTCACTCAAAACTAGCTCCACTTATGATGTGGGTGAAAAGAAATCAATACCTTAGCCTCCTAGACTCTGCCTAGATGCACCTCAGCCAAATAGCACCATACCTAAAAAGTACGGGTTTATATCACACCATCGAATGTACTATTTAGCAAATGCTTATTAGTCTAACACTAATAAGTGAAAACACTAAATAGCAAACATTCATTTAAGTGAAATGTTTCACTGGGTTAAAAACCAGTTGGCCAACGCAGCGAACCACAGAAAACCATCACCAAACAAAATCGATCATAGTGGAGGGCGATGCCCCCACACCCTACACCCCATAACTAAATATACCAACTTCGAGATTGCACTACTGTGGAGAACAGGGCAAATCCCCAATTATGGCTGACCGTTTTTTTTCCCAGCAAAATGTTTTGCATAAAAGAGCATTCGCTATTTAGTGTTTTTGCTTATTAGTGTTCGACTAATAAGCGTTTGCTAAATAGTACATTCGATGATATGATATAGACCCAAAAATACACATTTACATGTACCTTCATTCACACCTAAGAGGAGATGCTCTGACTCCAAGTACACACTTACAAGGTATTTGCAGGCTGTGGCCACACATGGCAATGTACTAGCAATAATCAACTCCATAGTAAGACACAGTAATGCTCCACTCACCAGGCTGAGCAAAGATAATGTCATTGTCAGCGCTCTCTCTGATGGCAGCATGTAACCAGAGCCCTTGTTCTCTCCACTTTAAATATGAGTATGACCTCATCAGGGCAGCTCGTGCTACAGGACTGCAGGACTGCAGCCCCCCCCCACCTGTAGAAAGAAGATTGTAGAAAGAAGAAAAAAAAAACAAAACAAACCGTGAGCCCCAAAACTGCATGCATGCTTGGAGTTCCTGGAGCTCACAGAACTCCAGACTGCTGTGTCAGCAGTCCAGATAGGGGGAAAGGCATTTCTGCCCTGAAGATGCCAGCTTACTCAAGTCAGTGTGTTTAATGCCCCAGTTGCTATATACTGGTGGCTAGTGAGAATACATGGTGGTGGGTAGAGAATACCTCAGGCTTGAACCCTGTACCTTGGGTGTAAGTGGCAAGGGCCTGAATTCCCTAACCATCACCATTTGCAAAAATTTGCAGATTTTTGCCTCATATTTTTTCTGTTCTGTTCCTCATAAAATCTGTGGTTTCTGTATTTTTGTTTCCTTACACAGTCAGTAGTGCTGCGGTGCAGTGATAGCATTGTTGCCTGACAGCTACAGATTCTCTGGTTTGATTCTTGGCTGCTGGGGTGCCTTCTGTGTGGAGTCTGCATATCCTCCTAGTTTACAAAGACATGTGTCTGGTGTGTTTCTCCCTGGGCCTCTGTTGAAAATTGGCTTTGTTTCCAAGTCAGACTTTCCTGGTTAGCAAATGTTAAATAAATAAAAATGACAGGCATTTGAATTTCAGACTTCATACTCTTCAGAAAGTACATGGTAACACAAAACCTTTTATTCTAGCAATTTTCTAAGTTTATAAGATGGATATTTGAAATTTGTCCCTATTTTTGGGACTGTATTCCCCCATTATTGGCTTCATCCAGGTTTGTTGTGCTAAGGTTGAGAGCTATGGTGAGAACTGAATTCACTGAATATGTTTGGGGGCTGTATTCCCCCATTACTGGTTTTGTCCAGATGTTTTTGCTAAGAGGCTGAGAGCTATGGTGAGAACTGGATTCATTGAATATGTTTGGGTGCTGTATTCCCCCATTATTGGCTTTGTTTAGGTGTTTTGTGCTGCGAGGTTGACAGCTATGGTGAGAACTGAATTCACTAAATGGTAGCCATTTAAGTTTCAGTCTTCCTCTCTTTCACAACACAGCTGATCTGGCATAGTGGTATGTTGCTCTGACTGTTATGCACAGGGTCCTGGGTCCAAGACTTGGCAGTGAAATGTATGGTGGTAACACAGCATTTTATTCTAGCAACTTTCCAGCATTATACAAGCAATGCTTAAAATGTGTCCCTGTTTTTTTGGGCTTTTGCACCCCCCCCCCAATAAATTTTGACTTTTTGCAGATTTTTTGTGCTGCAAAGTTCAGAGATACAGCTGAGTGTTGAGTAAATTTTACAAGGAGCTGAGAGCAGCAGGGGAACAAAAGTTTAGTGCTGTTTATGGTGGGCTTGCTTGCACTGTTAATAGCACAACAGGTAATGTACTTGCATTTGATGCAGAAGGCTGTGGGTTCTACTCCCACAGTAAGTAGATGCATTGCTGATACTGTACTGTGTTGTGAAGGGGGTGGATGCTGCAGTCCTTTTTGGTGAAGATACCTAGTAACTATGAACCTGTTATCAGTTTGCCATCCATTCCCTACTGCAATATAACTAGCTTATAATTTTTAATGCAACATGGGCAATTTATTCCTCAAGGGCAACAGGCACTTTATTTGTAGATGAAACAATGAAATATAAAGTTGTTTGCTAGCAGCAACCTCTTCATTAGTTACAGATTTATTTAATCTGGAATTATTTAGATGAATTTTACTTCTTCAAAGATTGTGCATATTTACTGTTACTGGTGGACTGTAGAAGTGTGAGTAGACTTTTATGATGGAAATTTTCTGAATTGTGCAGTTTTGTCATTACTGGTGCATGCATTTTGTTTCATTGTTTACGGGAAAAATGTTCAAAACAAATTTAAAACACCCTCTAACAACTGTACTGTATTGTACAAGGAATATAATTTAATACAATCAGGAAGGTGTATCAAAGAGCACGTGTATGTTTCATGTGCAAGGGGCCTATGATTTGAAAACAGCCCAAAGTTAATCTTTATCTGCCACTGGCAAATGTATTTTCTTTGAATGTGGGTTTCAATGCTGTTTCAATGAATGTGAGTTTCAAGGGCAGAGAAATGTTAATGCTAAGCCTGTTTTCATTGTGAGACTGCATTGCTTTGTATAGCAGATATCTATTAGTGTTTGTGTTGTAAAATGCAAAATAAAACTTTCAAATGAAATCCAAATCATCGCAAAAGTAAAGCAGTGTGCACATTACAGTATTTATGGTAAATGGGGTGAAATACCCAAGGAATGGGACATTGGAATGACTGCAGGGGGAGGCTCCATTCGACCATGATTTTGTGAGGGTGGAAGGGCAGCAAACTCAAAAACAGCCCTGGCTGAACTATACCTCTCAACTGTCCAGATTTTTGCAGAATGAATAGATGTTTGCTTCTTATTTTTGGTTTGTTCCTCATAAAATGTGTGGTTTTCTGGCAAATCATTTAGGAATGAAGTCACTAAATAATGAGAGACATTGAGTTTCAGACATCATAACCTTCAGAAAAATGCATGCTAAAGCAAGACTTGTTATTCTATCAACTGTCTTAAGTTTTTACAAGAGCAATTTTAGTACTGTTTGTATGTTTCCCCAATATATTTGGCCTTGTCCAGATTTCCTGCATTAAGAGGTTGAGAGGTATGTGCAAATAAATCACTTTATAGAATTAGGAATATCCAAACCTCTCAACTGTCCCCAATTTTGGCTCAAAATGTTGCTCTCCCCCTAATAATCCCTCCGCAAAATGGCAATTTTGGAAGAAAACATGGAGGGTTTACAATTATAAATAACTGTAATGATCATAGTTATAGATTACTTTTATTTCAGAAATGTATGTAGATTCTCTTATTTTGTTAGCTGCTCAAGTTAACAGTACTAGTATTAAAAAGGTGTCCCTTCTTGGACAGGTTCCCAGCTGTATTGTGTGGCAATTTTATATTTTTGCATCACATTTTTGGTCCGTTTTTCATAAAATTGCAGTTTTCTGGCAAATCAGTGGCAAATCATTAAAGACTGAAGTTATAAAATAATGGCAGACATTTGAGTTTCAGATTTCATACCCTTTAGAAAATTCATATTAATGCAAGACCTACTACTATTCAATTATCTTTCCAAGTTTATTAGAGCAGTATTTAAAAATTGTCCTTATTTTTGGCCCTGTGTTCCACTTATATGTATGGCTTTGTCCAGATTTCTTGCTCTGAGGTTGAGAGGTATGAGTGTCAGAGCCATCACCGTCAGCCAGAGACATTTCAAATTGTGACATACTTGTACCCCACTCCCCCATGTAGTGACTCTGGATGTGTTCAAGCAAGGCAAGGAGCAGTTATGCAGTGTGTAGAGTATCCCACCATCCATGGTAGACAAGTACAACCGTGGCTTTTCATCTGTCCTTGATTTTGCAGAATGTTCTGGTTTTATGTCATATTTTTATACTGTTGATTTATGCTTCTTATTATTCAGGAAATGCA
The DNA here is from genome assembly GCF_019279795.1 of Protopterus annectens. Lineage (NCBI taxonomy): Eukaryota > Metazoa > Chordata > Ceratodontiformes > Protopteridae > Protopterus > Protopterus annectens. The sequence goes on along the minus strand of NC_056732.1, from coordinate 390,216,642 downwards.
TGCTAACAACGAGTGCCCTGTTGCTCTGTTTAAGTAGCAATGATTTAATGACCATCAGGTAAGCTTGTCAGAGATTGTAAGATGCAAGTAAACTTTAATAAGCATACTGTTAAAAAATTACCAACATTGAAAGCCTTTTTGTTGTTGCCATGCAGAGAATATTTACATAACTAGATAACGTATAAGCCTTTGTTATTGAGATGCATATAACAGTATTTGTAATAAAGGACAGGATTACAGTATTTTCAGAAGCTTATTACATTTGTTGGAGATTTGCAGTCATCTTTGCAGGCTTTACCCGTAAACTAAACAGAATGCCAATCTATCATGTGTGGTCCATAACTTGTGCAGGAATACTTTAAGCAATTTATCTTGAGCTTGTTTCTTGTTTGCTGTTCATTTTTTACTTTGATCATGTCTTCCCCATGAAAGAAGTAAATAGTTGTTGTCAGGCAGCAGGTCATTTTTGGATAAGAAACATTTTTACAAGTGGGGGTATCACAGATATTGCGACTTTCAGCATGTTACTTGGTAATTTTATAAAGCTGAATATAAATTATACTTAGATTAGAACTGCAGTGCAAGGGGAAGTGGTTTGAGTTGAGTGCTGCTTTTCTTTTTATACTTGATTTTGACTGGCATTCCAGCAATGTATTTAAAAAGTAATTTATTTTTTCATGTCTCACAAATGTTTTGTGTTTCCATCTAGATATTAAGTAAGTTGTCATGTAGCCAATGCATTGAAATATTTTTTCTTCTACACTTTATTTTGTTTTGAATGGACTCTCATAATGACGGTTTGGCACCCAGGGCAGTGTATTTAGTTAAAGTTCCAGTTATTGTGGTTTTGATCATAGTTCCACCCCTTTCTAGTTGGCCACACCCCTTCCCATTGGTCCAACCCACTCAGCTGTCTCCTGCAGCCCCCCTTTAATTTTAAGTCACCAGCCACCACTGGACCTCATAGTTGCCCACATCAGGGTGATTGACCTCAGAGGCTCCACCCTTGGTGAAACATATGCAAACTCTCCATGCATGTGTTCAAGGCAGGAAAGACACTTGTCTTGAGCAGTATCTTGCCATCTCCCAGAATGATGCTACAGTTCCAAAACAAAATAATTAAATTCAGCAACTGGCTAGCTAACTGCTGTCATTCCTGAGGGATCAAGTGTACTTCAACATGGGAGACAATAAACAATGGTCCAGCTTGTTTCACCACTGTTGGCCTTCATATCTCTCCTCAAATCATCCGCATATTAGCTAAGTCTTTGTCTGCCCCCATAGTGCTGTTTTTTGGATGTTACAGCCTAGCATATTTTAATTTGCTTTGCTTAAGGTGGCCCTGATCGATCTTAAGAGTCTGAAGAAAAAATTCTGATTTTAAGGCCTTCCTGACACTTGAACATATACATGTATGTGTAATCAGTGAAATTTGGTTTCAGTGTTCTGATGGCATCCCTCCATACCACATTACTGTACCTATCACTCATTCAGATCCCTGGGAATGGCAGGGAATGTATTTATCGGTGCCATTACCTCACTACAAGTCCCTCATGGCACCACTTTGAACTCCTTCACATCTTAATCATACTAGATAAAGCCAATCACTACATTTTCCCAGCTCCCTCAATGTCTCATGATGATCAATATAACTACCGTGATAAGCTGAATTCTACACCTACAAAGCCCAATATGCTAATCCTTGGAAATTTAAACTACCCATCTATTAACTGGAAATCTTATACAACAGATAAATATTACTAATTGTTTCTCAGTTTTAGCAGTATTAACTGCCTAGACCAAAGAGGCCAAGTCCCCATCAGATGTGACTACATACTTGACCTCATCATTATAAATCTTGGCTCTGCCTACACCCCTACTAATGTCATTCCATTGATCAAGTTTGACCACCAAACTGTCATCTTCTCTCTGTCTCACAACTAGCACCATCCTATTCCATGAATTTACCATATTCAGAGATTACTCCAAAGCCTCCTTAATATCCCTGTCTGAAGGTCTAAAGAAATTCAAAAGCATCCCCATGTTAGTGTTATTGACAAACTCTCTAGCCTAAACATAAACCACTATGTTACTTGTTAAGTTGAAAACCAGTTTTCTTACTGAACACCTACAGTAAGAGTTGGTATTACTCTCTCATCTAAAGGGCACATTACTAGTGCAATCCCTCAGGGTCTGTCCTGCACCTCCTTGCCCTTGAAATCTACTTCTTCAGCGTGAAAACAGATATCAAAGGTCAGTGATTAACCAAGTTTGCCGATGATTGTAAACTGGGCGCTGTTACTGATTATGTCATAAACACTCATATCCTCCAAGAGGAGCTTTCCCAAAGCAACACTTGGCCCTAAGCTTAAAATGTAATGCAACTGCCCTTAGGAAAGATCTCCATCCTACTGATTCCCACCTAAATGGAACCCTGTTCAAGACTTACATAATCTAGGTATGTTTCTTGACAATAAACTATCCTTCAGTCATCCATTCATCCATCCATACCCCCTTTAATCATTTTTTTGCACATGGGGTCAGAGTGTCACTTCAACAGTGACAACCATCCAGAGCCAAGGTTCACACCACTGGAAGGCTATCCCTCCTGCAGTTGTTCTTCCATAACACACATTCAAATGCACACTCTTACTATGGCCAATTTAGAGTGCCCAATCCACCTACTGCATGTCTTTTGGAATCATGTATTAGGAATAACTAGGAAATCTTTCTACTTTCAAAATTATTATCAAGGGTACATTTTCCATATCTAAGTATGTCATAATCCCCTTCTATTCTGCTCCTTTCAGACCACTCATAGAATGCAAAGCAACTTTTGGAATGTAATAGGAGAATAAAAGAAGATAAAATGTCCTGGACATTTTTCAGCTCAGAGATAACAGAACTTGAGTCAGTGAGCAAATCAGTACATGTGTGTCCTAAGGCAAAACATATACAGAACATTCATAGGTTAGTCCATCACAATGTATGCAGTAACTTTGGGAGTACAAGCCTTTAATAGTTCAAAAGGTCAAGTGTATTCTGGAGATCATTGCTCAATATCATTAAAATAAAAAGAATATGTTGTTGCCATCAAAGTAAAAAAATCATAGCAAAGTAGAAACATTTAAGTAAGTGATTAGCAATAAAACAAATAAATTAGCTAAGGAAACTAACTGTATGGAAACAAATCAGATCACTGCATCTATAAGTATTACAAGAGATGCAACTAGAGAACTTACAAGAGACAGAAAGAGAGAGATAGACAGAAAAAGAGACAGAATTAACACAGTAGATGGCAAAAGCAAACTATAATTTAAGAGACATTCTGTTCCTAAAATAGGCAGCATTTGCCTGGTATACAATCCATTAATGTTTGAAGAACAAGAGAATAGAAAGTGGAAAACATACTAGTTTTTGAAATCCAAGAAAGTGGAATATGGATTACTCCTAAAAAAGGGAAAATAATTAGTTAAAATCATTATTTACAAGCAAAATCCAAAAAAAAAAAAAAGAAATCAATAGGTGACTTTTATGTGAACTTTTAATAAAAACAAAAATAAAATTACAAAAGATGAGCGCTTTCACAACATAGTTGCTTCATCAGATCCAGATAGACTAACTACACACCTAACTTAAATAATACAATCAATTAGTGAGTGTTTCAATCCCTTCAGTTTCAGTGCAGGTTTTAAAGGGGTATTACCATTTAGCCCAACACCCCTATTAGCAGCCAAAATAAGAATCCATTTCAACTCTATATATTAGTCCGAGTCCTAACATCAGCACCTCTTATAGTGCTACAGTATCTCTCTAACACTAAATATTTAAACTTATGTGATACTCCTTCCTTTACATTATGCTTAGCTAATGCATTAATCAGATCACCTTTAATAATGGCATAAATGTTCTCTCTTAGATCCCTAAGACACCTGTTGGTCTTGCCAACATAATATGCATTGCAATGATCACACAATGCTAGAGACACTAAATCTTTCGTATTATAATCTGCTGTGACATCAAAAATAAATGTACGTCCATTCACAGGGTGCACAAAAACATTATCCAGTTTAATATAGCTGCATGCATTACAACTACCACAAGGGTATGTCCCTCATCTATTATTTTATTTATTTTATTTTATATTATATTTGTTAACTGGGAAGGTCCGACTGGACACAGGTCCATTTTCAGCGGAGGCCTGTGTTCCAAACAACACATACATAGAATAACAGGAAATTATATGGAACATTTGTTTCATGTTATGAGAGCTTACACTGCATACACACAAGGAGATGATATTCATATCCCTCTTTATTACCTGTAAGGGGTTTGCAGCAGAGTAACCTTTTAAACGAAGGGTTGTTCTTAAAAACAAATTGTAGCTCATACCCCAAAACCTCACTACATTTATCATCTGACATTAAGACCTTCCAGTGCTTCCTAATAATGTTACATATAGCACTAGAATCAGTGGAGTATGTAAGAGACATCCGTAAAGAACTGGTATCACAAGAACTATTACTGAACACAGTTTCAGTACTATCAAAGTAGGATCTCGCTCGATCCTGCCTCAGTGACATAACTTCATTCTGAACGGTCCTAACGTCACACTCAGAATAGCCATGTTGTCTATACTCATTAGCCAAAACATCAAAGGAAGAATACATATCACTATCCCTGGTGTGTAGTTTTGCATTTCTAAAAAATTGCCCTTTCATAACATTCAGTTTAAGCCTTTTGGTATGCATGCTCTGCACATGTAACGGAGAGTTCACTTTATATGGCTTTTTATATAGAACAGTCTTCAAACCACATGGATCCTTAAAAATTCGTACATCTAAAAAATCAATACAGGAATCAGAAAAACTAAAAGCATTTATTTATTTATTTTACATTTGCTGACTGGGAGTGTCTGACTGAGCTATTGCCCTTTTTCAGCTGAGGCCCGGGGAGAAAAGCTCCAAAGATATACAATGCAGTAAAAATAGCAATACTGATACATTTCAATAAAAATAGCAACAGGGGAATTTTGATAGTTACAAAATACATAAATTACATACATGTATATTGCTGACAGATAAACACAGTACTATAAACAAAAGGAGAATATTAATAAAGTAGAGTAAGTTGCATGTTTGGTTTAAAAAGAGAGTTTATTAAATATAAGGTTTTGTATGCAGAGTATAGAGAAAACTAGAAACGTTACATTAAGAATTTCAGGGAGCAGAGTATAGAAGAAGCTTTGGAGGTTGCATAGGAAGCATAGGATGAAGTAGTTAATGAAGTAGTTAATGTTAAGTGTTAGTAAATTAGTTTGACAGTATTATAAACGTAGGTAATGATCAGGGAGGGTGAGTACAATGGCAGGACCAGTGTTTTTAAAGTAGTCTTTGGTTGCTAGTTTAAATTGTTTGGGGTGAGTCAGGGTCCTTATTTCTAGTGGGAGTTTGTTCCATGCAGTAGAGAGCTGTATAAGTTGCACTCTGTCTTGGATTTGGGTTTATGGATTTTTAATAGGTCTTGGGCTGAGCTTCAAAGAAGTCTGGTAGGGGAGGAGTGAGAGATGAGAAAAGATAGACTTGGGCAGAATTCAGGCTGATATAGGATGGAGTGTATGATTTGGAGTTCAGATTGTAGGAACAGGTGAGGTAGTTCTGGCCAGTTCAGGTATTTTATGGAGAGACAGTGATGAGACTATGTTTGTTGAGCTGCAAATCTAGCTATCTTGTGGTAGGTTAATTCTAATTTGGTAAGTAGGGAGGAGTTCAGATTTGTGTGTATTTCAGAACAATAGGTTAAGCATGGTATAAGGTAGGCATGGGTAAGAGAAATCCTAGCTTCAGTAGTTAGGAATTTGTTGTTCCTGTACAGTAGTCCTAGCTTTTGGTGTTTTTTTTTATACAATTGTTAATGTGAAGATCGAATTTTAGTTGGTCGTCAATGGTAATGCCAAGCAGTTTTGTGATAGTTTCGACTTCTATAGCATTATTATTTAGGGACCTTATGGAGAAGGAACGTTTAATATGGTTTGCAGATTTAGGTAGAAAGAGTAGTAATTTTGTTTTCTTAGGGTTGAGGATGAGCTGATTATTAGTAAGCCATGTCTCTACTGAGTTGAAGGATGTCTGAGTATTTGTTAGGAGTTCTAAGTGAGAATTAGCAATAGTGATGACAGTAGAGTCATCTGCATATTGGACAATGTTAGACTCAGGACAAGGGGAGTGGAGTGAGTTGGTGAAGATATTAAAGAGTAGAGGTCCAAGAATGGAACCTTGGGGAACACCAGTTCTTACTGAGAGAGGGGTAGATAGTGCTGAGTCCCATTGTACTGACTGTAGCCTATCAGCTAGTAAATCTAAGAAAATTTGTTGTTTGATGTAAAAAATCAATACAAAGATGCAACTCATCCACTGTACCTGCCCATATAAATACACGTCTGAGTGTGACATTAGGACCGTCCAGAATGAAGTTATATACAAGTATACAAGAAGAAATATACAAGTAAAAAAATGGGTACTTATTGTGGAAGATGGCCACCTATGGAACACACTAAAAAAATACCTAGATTAATTACAATAAGAGGTACACATATTAAGGCTCTGTTAGAGCAAAAAGCACAAATGGAAGGAACCCAGGATTGAAAAAAATGTGGCATGTGCCATTATTTTGCCTTAGTTAATATAGGGATAGTTTTGAAATAAGATGTATTAAGTATAAACCGGGAGGTAAATATAACTGTTGTACAAAAGGGGTGGTATATTTGGCCACCTGTCAAGACTGTCCTTAAACAGAGAGAACCTTGAAAGAAAGAATGTATGAGTATGAATATGCTATTAAGAAGCAAAAATGAACTAATTCTCTAGCCAAACATGTTATTAGTAATGAGCGCCATGAATTTAAATATATGGTAATAGAGCAAGTTTTGGCCAGCCCAAGGGGTGGACCTTGGTCTTTACAATTACAGGAGAAAGAATTAAAATAGAAAGTCATCCTTAATGCATATGCATGGCCAGGTCTGAATGAATATTCATCTGTCAACAGTGTGCTTAAACACAGAGCCTTGAATAGATAAATTTAGTACTTCTAGCAGAGAATTATTACTGTCATAGACAAGCAGGGGGTTTCATGCTATTGGATGTATTGTTCTGCATGCTTTTGGATGTATTGTTCTGCATGCTTTTTTGCACATTTTTATAACATATTTTTTTCCGCTTTGTGTTTTTTTTTTGTTTTGTTTTCAGCAGTTTTTCATTGGTTTGTTTGTTCAGTCTATTTATTCAGTAGGTGAAATATGTTTTCATAAAATTTCAACTGTAATCTAATGATGGCTCATACTACAGTAGCCAAATAAGAAGACGCAAAAGCATTTACATAGCAGTGCTGGACATTAGAATAATAGTGTAGATCATCTTTCCTTTTTATTTGCATTCTATTTGTCCTATGTTTCATGTTGTAATACATTTTTTTAAATCTGTCCGCATGGCTTCAGGCCATTTCATAATACCACCACAGCTCACCTATCTTTCACCGACTCCATCAATAAAAAACGTAATAACAACATCCTCTCATCAGCACTCTTTATAGATCTGTCAAAAGCCTTTGACAGGGTCAGCCACCCCCTGCTCATAAAAACTCTTGAATCCCTTTCTCTAGACACCAAAGCTGTTCTCTGGTTCAAGTCCTACCTTAACAATAGGCAACAAGCAGTCCTCTGGGAGAATAAACTATCTTCCCACCAGCCAGTCTTCCTCGGAGTTCCACAGGGCTCCATTCTAGGTCCACTTCTATTCTCATTATTCATCAATGACCTTAAATTAGCAATCCCTCAAGCTACCTGCATACAATATGCAGATGATTCCACACTCATATGTTCTACCAACTCCACATCCGAACTACAATCTCTAACCCAAACAGTATTTAACACAGTCGAGGCTTGGTTCTTAAAATGTTGCCTCCTTTTCAATACCAAAAAAACAAGCTCTTACTCTTCGCACCTAACAGTAAGTCCCCCCCTATAAATTTCTCTATCAAATCGAATAATAACACCCTTATAACCCCCGATTCTGCCACCAAACTGTTATGAATGACAATTGGCAATAACCTTACCTTTGATAACCATATAAATAACACTAAAAACGTTAATAGAAAATAGGGCTCCCTATATAGAATAAAACCCTTCTTAACACCAACAGCCAGAACTACAATAGCCCACTCCCATCTAATCTCAACTCTTCTTTATGCTTCCCCCATTTATACTAACCTAAAGAAAAACAATCTCTCTAAACTACCTAACTCCTATAATAATATTGCCAGGTTTGCCACTGGGAACCCATTCAGAACTCACCACTGTCTGAACTTACAGCAGCTAGACTGGCTTGAACTAAAAAACATTTTGATACTTTCCCAACTTACCATTGTCCGTAGGATATTCTACCAACCTAACAACACACCAATACTTTCTAACATTATTACCCCCTATACAAACCTCAATTCCTTACACTCTTCCACTAAACTATTGGCTAGCATTAACAAGTCTAATAACTTGGCAGGTGACCCCTTGTTTTCTAATACCACTGGGAAATATCGTAACCTGTTGCCATCAGATCTAACCTTACTTCCCTCCTTTCCACTCTTTAAACAAAGGCTCAAGATACATCTTAAAACACACTGGTTTTGCCCTCGCTGTTACCCTGACTAATCTTCTGCTTTCTCTATTACCTATCTCTATACTGCTTCCCTTCGCCAATTAATACTGCTTACCCCTTAGGAAGTAGTAATTGTCTTAAATTATTGTTACAACTAGGAGATGAATTAAACTGTGAATGGATTGTAAACTACCTCACATGTTTTAATGTAAGAGTATCTTATCCTTTTAGGTAGTGTGTTTTACAAATAGTATAAATCTTTTTAGCTAGTGCTCTCTGATTATTTTAACATAATTTCTTTTATATTTGTGTATTATAATCTTTTTGTATGATGTGTTGCATAAATAGTACAAATTTTTTGCTAATGCTCTCTGATTATTTCTAACATAATTTTCCTTTTATATTTGTGCATGATAATTTTTTTGTATGTTATTGTTGGAGCTTTTCTCCCCGGGCCTCTGCTGAAAATGGAAATATATCCAGTTGGACTAGCCTGGTTAACAAATGTAAAATAAATAAATAAATATTTTTGAAATCGATATGACTGCACATACTGAAATGATTATGAATGATTATGAAAGATGCAGGATTCAAAACTATTTAGAACAGTGGTTTCAATCTACAGAGGTTTGGAAAATACATTAAATTCATAACATATGCTGAGCAGTTTCTGTTTTGTTTTTTGTTTTTTTTTCTAGGGGAGGGCTGACTTAGAGACTGCTGGGTAGGAAGCTGTACAATGATTCCTACATAAGGATGTAGAACAAAGCAATGAAATGGCACATGGTTCTTCATTATCCACCTGTCCCCAGTACAAGCATAGAGTGTAAAAGCAACAGCAATACACTAGCAGGTTAGGAAACTGAAAAGATATAATTTTTCTCATATGTCAGTACTAGGGTACTAAATAGTCAGTGACACTTCCAGCAGCATAAGTCAAAGGGAGGGCAATACGTGGGGGATTAGGGTCACTGCAATTGTTAGGAAATGGAGAAAAGGGAAATTGATAACTATCCCTCACCAGTATAGGATAGATATATTTTTAGTAAGTTAAAAGTGGACCATGCAGAAGAGCTAAGGGATGTTAACAGAGGAAGGGACATGATGAAAAGAAGGAACGGTAATAAGAGGACAGAGAATAATGGGGTGAGAGGGGAAAAGAAGATAGAAGCGGGTAAAGAGGTGAAATGGAGAAAATGAAGAATAAGAAGGTTGACTATTTAAACAAAGATAGAAGAGATTACCATCAGCCAGGGAGACCATTTATGCATAAGCACTGCCATAGTTATGACAGACAAAAGGGTCAGCCCACTGGCCATAGGCCATACCAGTCAGATAAATTATTACACTGAAAATGGAATACAAACCAGTACATATGTATATAGTTAGGAAGAAGGATATGGAGGGAAGGAAGGCTCCAAACTACAAAATAAATTGATATCATTAAAAGCTCAATGTAGCAGTAGGAGGAAGAAGTAAAAAAGAATTTTAGAAGAAAAGAGGGAATGGGAGACAGAGAAAAATCCATCCAGAAGGACAGAAATGACTGGAAGGAAACAAACAATGGCTAGAGGGATAGTAATAGAACTGAACAAATGGAATGCAAATAGGCTGAGAAATAAAAATAAGAAGGAAAGGATGTTAGCTCATATAATGAATATCAAAGCACCAATTACAGTTTTACAGGAGACCTATCTAAAAGGGAAGAAAGTACATGTTATGGGCTGTGCATCATAGAGAAATAGGAGACAGTGAGGGATGATAATCAGGAGGACGAAATCATACCCTATACAAGTGACAGAAATAATGGAGGATGACAAAGGCTTGGAGAACTAAAGGGACATATAATTATGATAATATTGGTATACATACAACTAAGGTGACACGAATCCTTTCATTTCAAGAAGGCATAGGAGACTGGAACATCATAGAGAAGACAGATCAAGTGGGGGGCACAAGCATGGAGGCTAACAAAGGAAGGGCTACACTTGCAAAGGTTTAAGGAAGAGAGAAGATAGTTGGATACCTACAGGAAGGGGATAGAAGGGCAGCCCAAAGCCAGATACACCTATTTTTCAGCAAGATTGAAATCATGATCTAGGATAGCAAAATGTTATATACTAATACTTCCATATGGTAAAAGAGGCATTGATAGACACCCTAACCATAACAAAATATGTCTTTATAGGGATTAGAGAACAAGAGAAAGAAAGGGATACTATGGAGTGGTATTGGAGAACCCTGGCATATCTGATAGTAAGTGAAAAGGAAAAAAGATCAATAGGACAGGCAATCAAGAAGATATTAATGGAAAATTATGATGACACATAACAAAAATGTGGGATGAGATTAAGGAGCACATCAGAACTACATTACAACAGAAACAAAGAGACAGGAAGGGGATTAGAAGGAATAAACTTAAAAATATGAAGATGGACCTTACAGCTCTTTGGAGAAATAGAAAAAATGGGAGAACAGGATCAAAGGAAAAAGACAGAGAGAAATGAGGATAGAAATGCAAGGGATGAGGGATAAGAAGCTCTGTTATAGAAGAATATGAGTAAGATCACAGAAGGGGGACTTCACTCCCCATTGCCCATCCTACTTGACCGTGATAATCCTGACCATGCCCCTGCCCCTAGCCCTACATACTATCTTACACTTTTGCTAACAGTGCCATCATCAAACACCCACTACATAATATTTATCCACAAATCTAGGCCTTATTCTAACTCTAACCCGAAACACTCACACAAACACTCAAAAAAATTAAGTACCACACTTTTGAAAAAAAATTGCCATTCGGCAAACTCATACCTCCCAAAAATATTAACAGCACTTACACACACCTTCACACACACACACACACACACACACATGCAAACACATATCAGAGAACCTATCCCCTTATCTTACTCTTACTCTAGCCCTAACCCAGCTACACTCTCACACGTGCTTGCACACACACACACACACACACACACACACACACACACACACACCAATAAATCAATCCTGTTACATATCCAACCAATAAACTCACAAATACATGCACACACACACATATGCACCACAGAATCTATTCCCCTTACCTAGCCTTTACCCAAAACCTAACCCACAAAAACTCACACTGACTCTAGAGTCCCACTTACCTATTGAAAAAATATTCAAAGTGACACCTGGCATTCACACAATTTATGATACTTATCTATCTGAACACACATTCAAATAAATTGCCATTTGATATACTGTCTGACACCCATACACCCATATATCCATATGTATATACATATATAGGTTCTTTCATAATTATTGAAGGTTTTTGTTGACAGCTTTTCTGTGCACTCTATTTAGTCAACTGATCAGCTGATTGACAGTGCCAGTGCAGAATTGCTTTAAAAGGGGGGAGGTTGGGAAATATGCCTGTTCTCCGCTATTGTACAATCGTATAGTTAGGAGTATATATAAGTAGCAAGGAATATGGGGATCCAGCACTGCACATGGATGGTGCACAAGGTCCTGCCTACCTCCACAAACAGTATTTTCTGATTTGCATGCTTCAGGTTTATGTCTTGAAGCATGCATATTTCACTGTTAATACTGTTCATTTTTAGTCAATATTTGGTGCTGAATCTTAACGCTGATACTGCCCCTAAACCTAAACCCTTTAACTTATGAATACCCCTTTTCCTAGCAGTGTTCACACAAATTTGGTCTGAAATTATTGTTAGGGTTTGGGTTTAGTGTTTAAAACAGATATGGTTTGTTTTCATGATCACTTGGTGTATTTTGTTTTTGTTTTATTTATTTATTTATTTATTTTTGGGTAAATTTAAGGAAACTACCAGAATGGTATTATCTTTATTTAAATATGGTTGCATTATAACACAGGGAATACAATGACAACTTAAAAGACCACTGAGCATAAATCCATGTGCGTAAAGCAATGGTATACATGTATTCAGAATTAAAAACTAACAAAAAAACACTTCAGCAAAATCTGCATCCTGACTAAAAAGGGCACATTGATCTTAAGTGATCTGTTGTTTGGTATATCAGCTTATTAAAAAAGTGCTGCAATACATGTAAGTGTGGTCCTTTGTTAAGGGTCTATATTATAATATTGCACGCTCAGAAGAGCAAACAACAGATAATCGACCCCATGTAAGCGAAAGCTTACAACGTTGAAACTTCAGAATAGCGATTATTTTCCAAAGGAAAACAATTGCTGTTCCGAAACAAAAAAAAAAGTAAAACATTACTTAATGAGGGGGGGGCTTAGCCCCCCACACCCCCGACGTGGGGGGCTGTACTCCCCACACACCCCCACTTAAATTTACCAACTCCGAGATCGCACTAAAGTGCCAAAAAGGCAAAGTAGCGAAAGCGGCCAAACGAATTCTTTCCCAGGGAAAGAATTCGCTGAACAGCCGCTTCGCTATTTTGCCTTTTTGCACTTTACTGTTCGACAAAGACTCATTTGACAACCTGTGCCTGCGACAGCATAATAGGGAACCTTTGTTAAGTCAGATATGCATACCTAAGTTATTTCCTGTAACAATGTTAATTTCTTATTCTTCCTTCGGCTCCTCAGTGCTAGAATGATTCTTGTTTTCTAACTAATAGAAAGCACTGAACTTACACTTTCAACGGTTGCGCACTTAGCTCTGTTAGCTTTGTTTAATTTAATTGCACACTGGATTCTGGTATCTTGACAAAATATGGAATTCGTTTTGTTTTTCCATGGATGGATTTGTTATATTGTACTGAGTACTTAAACATCAAAATGTAAAATGAAGCCTAGTAAAACCAGCGTTCCTTATTTTAAAACAATGACTGCCAATACAAAGTATATTTTCAAATGATTTATCAAAGGAAACTACCAGAGTGATATTTTGATCAGATTTATTTATTCAATTATTACTTGTTTGTTTGTGAACTAGGTAAATGGACTAATAAACTTACTAAACATTGTCCAAGATGGTACGCTGAGAACAAATACCTTTTAACCATTACAAAAAGCACAATCAGTAAAAAGGAACTAAGCATTGTAAAAGCTAATATTAACTTGTAGCAAACAAAGGATGGACTATTTAATAATCTATTTAAGACAACAATAATACAAAAATGCTTCGGTTGCTATTCAGTCTAATCTGGCATACCAAAATGAATCATAGTGTTAATCCTCTAGTTAGCCTAAATCCAAGAAGTAAAACTTTGTGACACCAACATGTCTAAGTGTAATTTACAATGTGCAGACTAGAGACTCTCAGTAGTACATATTTGTATAATTTGCAGAGTACATCAGACTAAAGGGTTAGATAAACTAAAGCAGTAAAACAAAGGCAGAAATAGAGGGAGCTGAGATAAATGTGTTCCATTAAGGAAGGACAAAAAAAACGAAAAATGCACAAAAGATAACAGAAATTCAGAGAATAAAAAAGGCATAAACTGCATAAATTAGGCATAAAAGAAGACATGTCAGCAGAGTACTAATGAATACAGAATAGAGAAAAGAAAGTCATGAAAAAAAGGAGGAGAGGTAAATATAGAACATTAGTAGGATACAAATCAAGCCTTGCTGAAAAGGCTGTTTGCGGGGAGAGGAAGCAAACAGTGCATGTAATGAAATAACTGAGAAGTAAGAAGTAAATGTGTTGTAAAAGGGGGAGCACATACCAAAACTGTAGTGTAACACAGAAAACCACTGCTATACAGTCAGAGGATTGTCTTTGGGGACAAGAAGGAATCAATGTACATAACAAATTAATGGGGTGAAATGGTAACTCAAGGCACAAGTAGACCTGCTGCTGTAAACATTAATAGGCTATCCATATGAAGTATTACAAAGGACATATTCAATGAGTATATATGCTGAAAAGATGACATTAGACAGATACTGACATAATAAGAGATGCGACGAAGCATAAGCCCTTCTAAATGGTCAAAGGTCAGTCTTATGTTAGTTAGGGAATATTTACTGTTGGCCTCTGTCTGTCAGAGGTTTGAGGGCCAGACTAGGGGTGAATTTTCAATTTCCTATCCAATGGTCAAGGTTACGTTTGAATAGGATTAGTGATGGACTCTGCTTCACATGGATGAGGAGCCTATTCCAAAGTGTGGGGATCCTTTGAGACACACATCTGTCTCACCAGCATGTTCTATTTATATCACAAGCAAAGTTCAAATCCTTGGATCTAGTGTTTCTGGTGCTATTCATTTAGCAGATGTGCAAAAGGTCCATCAGGGCTAGATCTGAGATGCCTTATAAGGCAGGCATAGATTAGCTCTCAGTAATCTATAGAAGACTGAGTATAGAGACAGGGTGTTAAGGTGATTTGTAGAAGACCCTGGATTCTCTTGGTGAGGAACTTGTGTGGGCATTCCAACTGTTGCATATGCCTGGTCAGGAACATGTCAAAGGGGACATTGTACTCTATGATGGGTTTGATAAGGGTTGAGTAAAGTGGTACTATAAATTATTTGAACATGGGTGCCATGCTCTTACTTGTACGTTAGGCAATACAAAGTGATTTTCTTACTAATGTGGCTACATGTTGGTCAAAGGCCAGATTACTGTCTACATATGCTGCCAGATCCCTAACTAATAGACCAGCTGTTAGGGGTGTCTTATCAATGGAGTAATTAATCTGGATGGACTTTTTCCCAAAAGGCACTATAATGCATTTCTTGGCACTGCAGTGTAATCTATGGCTTTTGCACCAGTCATTTGTCTGTAATAGATATTAATGTCATGAGGGAAATCCACAATAGCTCTCAATTTGAAGTCATCTGCAAACTTGGTGAGCCAAAGGCCCTTGGCATTAGCATTGACCTCTGATAAGTAGAGGGCAAACAGGAGTGGGCCCAGCACTCAGCCCTGAGGTACCCCACTGGTGACTGGTCTGCTGGTGGAAGGGGTCTCACCAATCCTGACTTCTTGGGTCCTATCTGTGAGCCAAATGGCAATCCAACAAGTTATGTAAGAATTTATGCCTAGTTTGGTGAGTTTGTTAACATTTTCTGAATGGGATATTGTATCAATCACTTTAGCCAGGTCTAGTAAGTGGTATGCACCATTTTCCCCTCATCCATTGCCTTGGTGACCCTCTCAAAGAAGTCTACCAGGTTTAGTAGGCATGACCTTTGTATGACAAAACCAAACTAGGATGAATCCTTTGTCAGTAGGTTGCCAATGTCTTTGTTGATCACTTCCATGATAAATCATTCTATGGCTTTGTATATTAAACTAGTCAGACTAATGTGTCTGCAGTTTCCAGGGTAACTTGATGGTCCATCCTTCTGAACAGGGCTAACCACTGTAGTCCTCCATTCACATGGCATGTAGCCTGTTTTAAGGCTGTAGTTGAAAAGTAACTCAGGTAGTCCTAATAGGTCATGTTTCAAGCTATTTAGGAAGCAACCCTGAATATTGTCTGGGCCCATTGATACTGCCTTAATGAGTGCCACCATGACCTGCTCCCTGCAAATTGTTGGGGGGGGTATGCTAGTCGGGGTTTCACAGGAAGAGGCAGGAGGAGAGTGGGGGTGAATTTAGAGCTGAATTTGTCAGCCAGCAGATTCACAATCTCATTCTGCTCAGTGAAGGTGGTACCATTTACCACCAGTTCAGCACACTGCTGTGTGTTACCTTTAAGGCATCGGACATAGCTGTAGAAGGCCTTGTGGTTGTCTTTAGCCTGAAAGGCTATCTTGACCTTGTAACTGGCCTTGTTGCATTTAATTAGTCCTCTTATTTTGTGATTTAGCATAATTAGTGAGCTCTTGCCATTACGAGAGTTGCTCTTTCTGATTTTGGCTATGACTTTTTTCCTTTTGTTATATACCTTGTTAAGGTAAGGATTCTACCACTGTGTTTGCTTTTGGTTTTTTTTTGGGGGTTTACTGCTGTTAACTATAGCAGACTGTATGCAGCCATTTACATGGTTATACAGGGTTTCTGTGACAGTTCCACACAGGTTGCTGTGAATTCAGGATTCGGAAGTGCATTGAATTTTGACAAACTCTCATTTAATAGGGTGTAGTTTGCTTTGGAATAGTTCCTGTTACAGGTTTTGCTGGGTTTTCCTTGTTGATTTTTATTTTGAAGGTGACAGCTTTGTTAGTCGGCTTCACCAGTGAGGATGTGACACGGGGGCAGCACTCTCACATATTGGTGAGTATTAGGGCCAGTATGTTTGCACCTGTGGTTCAAATGTGTACTATGTGGTCAAGGGCATTTGTGTTAAAGCCCAGGAAACATTGTGCCTGCAAGTTGCAGGCAGTTTATATTTCACAGTCTACTGAGGGGTAGTTGAAGTCTCCCATAAATAGGGTATTCGGCTGGATGGTGAGTCCCTCCAGCAAGTCTAGGTACAAGTTATGGGCTTCTTTTGGCATAGATGGTAACATGTAGCTTGCTAGAATATGGTATGAGACTTTATCTCTAGTTATTTGCACATGGATGAACTCCAAGGCATCATCCTGTTTAGTGAAGCTAGAGGTGTATTTGCTGATAATGTAGATTGAGGCACCTCCACCTTTAGTCCCTGTCTTTGTGGCTGATGACCTAAATGTGTGGAAGGCACTGAAGCCTAGCACTGCTGGAGTACTTACTGTGGCACATATATTCTCCAGAGTGAGGGCAGTTTATAGGGTGTGGAGTTTCTTGTTAAGACTCCTAGTATTGAACGGTAACACCTTTAGGTTCCTTTGGGTTTTATTTGCTAAGTTGTTAGTTTTTTCATTTTGGGATTGCCTAAAAAAGGTTCTAAGGAGAGTGCATAAAGTTTTAGCCACTATCAGAAAGCCCAGGGGAGACAGGTGCAGACCATCATTGGCAAAGCAATGTGGTCTATTAACCATGTCCTCCCATGATGACAAATATTGAATACCCTTGGAATGACACCAGAAACAAAGACAACTATTAAAGTCAGTCATTTTTTTGTTTATACTGTTTCATCGCCCATGATAAAGGTAGAATGCTGCGTAAGGCAGGGCACATACCTGGCTGACACACATATCCAGTGAGATCCATAATGTCTCTCTTCATATAGTCCAGTGAGGTATGTCTCAGGTCATTTACACCTGCATGGACTATGACAGAATCATACTGGTACCTGGGGTACATTGACTTGAGTGCATGCATAAATTGGCACCTACTGTTATCTTCTCCTTGACCAGTCTGGTGACTGGGGTATCTGCATCATACAATGAAGTCTCCTATGAAAAGAGTCCTGGGTAAAGTGACCGCTTTCCTTATGGGCTTCGTACTTGGGGGTCCATTGGGTGTAGACATATGTACGGTGTTTTATGTTGCTTTTGGTGTGTGCTTTAGAGATTGCTGAGGACAGGCATTGCTGTTTGCAGGCTTAGGAGGTCTTTGAGGTTTGAGAAGATTGCCTTTTAGTGGCTTTAATTGCCTCAGCATAAGATGGTCTATGTGTGGTGGACACTAAATGTGGTGGATGTAGTCTGTGTGTTCCTGATGACCTTGTTTGTATGAAAGATTTTTGCCTCCAAGAAAACTGAGTATGTACATCTGTCAAATTTCTTTAAGGATTAAAAGGTTGTCTGTGTACATAAGACAATTGCTTCATTGTCTTAGGATGCCCATATCTACAAAGCTGGTTACAGAGACATTTGGAAATTGCATATCCATGTTGTCTGGGCCTGTATTAGGGTAGGCTATTACGTTTCGAAGACTGGGTTATACAGAGGTCTCCTAAGGTGATCTCTAGGGTTAGGGACTAGAGTTAAACAGTGCTAAAATATGGCATTAGTGCTGTTAGATGTGCAAGCAAACTCCTCTAAGCTCAAGTGTGTAGGAAGAATACAAAATTTGTCAGTATATATGGCAAGCTGTTACAAGGAAGAGGCTAAGTTAACAGCATAATACCCAACTGAATTCTATTTCTTGCTGTAGGATGGCCTTTAATGTTTCTGAATTCCATCCAGATGCTCCACAGACTAGACTGGACAGAATGCTATTTTATTCTAAGAAGGGACAACTTGTGCCTGCAGTGAATATGGAGGGTAATAACTGAGCTATATCTTGGATTCTGCATGTCCTCCCTGTGGTCGCGTGGGTTTCCTCCGGGTGCTCCGGTTTCCTCGCACATCCCAAAGACATGCTGTAGGTGGATTGGACACTCTAAATTGGCCCTAGGTGTGAGTGTGTGTGTGTGTGTGTGTGTGCCTTCTGTGGAAGGTTGGACGCCGGGCTGGCAACTCAACACTGTAAAACTCCACTCCCAATCATGAGCGGACAGGTGATCCACTGTGGCGACCCCTAACAGGGAAAAAGCCAAAAGAAGAAGAAGAACTGAGCTATATCTAATGGGTCCCCACAATTTTCATTATATTTGATTTCCATCATATAGAATTCTAGAATAGAAATTCAGGATTTGTTTTAATTCACATTTTCTCTAGGGTTGTTGACTTCCATGAACTTTCTAGAAAAAAAGAGGAAAATGTCTTCAACTGAAATTCCCAAAAGCAGGTATAATATCAAGGCTGAACAAAACAAAGTTCTAATTTAAGGAACACAGTTCAGAGAAAGCTAATCATTCACTTTTGGAAGAAAAAACACTGGCTGGATATAAGGGTTGAGGAGATCTGGATCTTTTAGCTGACCAGAGAAAAGAACTGATGAATAGTTACTGATGACTGGTATCATTTAAACAGAAGACTTTAGCAGGTTTGTTAAACGCAATGGTATTCAGAAGAAAATGTCTGTCTGAAGAGACACTGAGTCTAGAATGCCCCTTGTCTACTAAGATGTGTTTTGCTGTACTGAAAAGGTTTGCCATTCCACAGCTCTACAGGCATAATAGCTCTAAGATAAATAGTTACAGTACATTGCAGAGGTGCTATTTTAACTACATGGTCATTTCTTTACGTAGAAGAAGCTCAGACTAAGCAGGTTTAAAAAGAGTAATCCAATTTATTTATAGAGACATAAATCATAGCACAAGAAAAATCCATATTAAAAAAATGTAATTCTTTTAAATGTGGTAGTTCTGTTCCATTATAGAACATAGTAACCAGACAAGAAGCAATGCATGGCCATGTCCTACAGAAAATGATTTAGTGATTATTCATTAGCATTCTTTCTATGAAACATGTCTTCCTGTTGAGGAATTATTAAATGAGAGTGAACATGCTGAAAAACTTTTGTTGAAAGGCCTTTTCATGAAAGTTGCTGCACAGATTGTATGTTAAGAGAAATAGTCATTTTTCACATAATTTAGACCATTTCCCCTTTTTCAGTGTTTTTGTGATCATGGAGTTAGGATATATTAGTAGCAAGGGTCTGCAAGGGCACAGCCCCCTTCCATTTATGCAATTAAGTAAATGTTTAATACTTTACTGTACTGTGGTTTCTTTTTAGTTCTAGTGAAGGGCATTTAAGGACATTTCCTGCTATTTGATAAACCTTGGGTTAATTACAAGCCTTATTACTGATGCCTGTGAGTAGCTCAGTTATTGGTTTACTGTGGACTAAATTTAGCAGCCAAGTCAGTGTACTTCACTCTTTATTGCCTTCTTTGAGTTCAGTTTACTCCACTCAATATTCCAAAGATGCAAAATATGTGTAGGGTCTGTATTTAATAATAAGAGGTTTGTGCTCTGGTTTCATACCTCTTGATCTGTCCTGTACTGTTACAAATCATAGTATAGCACATTTGAAAGGCTTTATCTCATGCATCAATCTAACTTTGAAAGATCAGTTACTACACAAATGGAGAGATTTCCTCAACTGTGTATATCTTCCTGTTTGGAAGAAGTGTCTATACTTACATGTACACAATGTTGAGTGTTTAGTAATTACAAAGAAAGTTTCACAATCATTGACATATCAACTTATAATCAACAAGTATATCTGGCAGAATTATGAAACCAGGAAAGCTAAGGGTAGCAGTGGTGGTAGTGTTACCATATGTCTGGAGGAAGGACACTTTAACATAACAGATGCATATCATAGAATGTAGTGGAATGTCATATGGACTGAACCTGTAAAACGTAATCTGGCAAAGACTATACATATCAATATGGAGGGTCAGATTTCCACCCCCTGATTCAAATAAAGACACTATGTTTAGGGCATGAAAACATACACAGCTTGAACCAGTGAATTAATTTATGTTACTACATGACTTGAAGTTGAATCAAGCAAATAGTTACCTGTACAAGCACAAGTACATGCTGGCATACATTCTGAAACTTTATTTTGAGATATTATAAATATTCTACTCAGAGAAAAGTTGTAGACAAGTTATTTAAAAGATATACCCCAAATCACTCCCGCAACTTAACAGATAATCAGTTATGTGGTATACACCTGGTCAAATGTAGCCAAGTTACAGATGAAGAGCCTTTTAGCAGACAAACTGATATCAGTAGTCAAAATTACCCAACAGGTTAGAACAACTAGACTTGATAACACAATAAATGTATTTTATACAAATACTAGAAATTTAAATAAAAAAAATAGATGAAAAAATATGCTTGCATTTGTGAATAAGTACAAAATCTCAGTAATTACTGAAGAATGGAATTCTTCAGATTTAAGTTTCCTAACTTTACTAAATTTCACTGTTTACTTGAGCAGACTCAGGGGTTGAAGTAGTATAACACTATTTCACAAGACTATTTCAAATTTTATTGAACAAAAGTATGAAATATTAGTGATTATTTATTGAAGTTAATGATAAAAGTTTAAACATTATTGAATTTTAAGGTAATAGACAAACTATACTAATAGGGACATTAACTATCCATGTCTTGAATCAAACTACTATGGACTAGACTCTGATATGGCTAGCAAAGTCATGTAGCACTATTTTCCATGAGTCGATTTTTTTAACTATCTTCTAGCTACACATAACAAGGTTGTATTTGCATCTGAAATTAATGTTAATATAAATTTCATATGCATATGTAGCATCACCATGTACAGCCAAGACAAAATTAAAACACTGGCTTGTTATAAACTGCAGTACAGTACCAGTACTAAAACTGAATTCTTAAATTGAGCTAGCATAATGAATTATTCTTAATTATTTTCCCTACCAGCAGTGGAACTGTACTGAATGTAATATTAATTAACGTACCTATTTAGTGATTAAACTACAATCACTGCACCCCCTTGAAAACTCTAAACTACTTTGGCATACAGCTTAAAATAGCAGGCATTCTTGTATTGAATGTGTGTATAAATGCAAAAGGCTATACACACTATAAAGAATACAGACTGACTTCCTGTTTGCAAAGTCTCCCCTCTTAGAGATATATGCAGTTAAAGAACATCTAGGAAACCTCTCTAGAAAAAAAACGTGTTACAAAATATAAGATAAATGGATGTTATCAAACTGCCATTATGGAATAAACTCAATATAAACTCAATATAAAAAGCATAATTATTATATTTATAGGAAATATAAGACCGGACCAAAAAAATACATGTTTAACAAAAAAATATTTTGTGTGTGTGCGTGTGTGTGTGTGTGTGTGTGTGTGTGTGTGTGTGTGTGTGGATATATATATATATATATATATATATATATATATATATATATATATATAAAAACGTAGTATTTTTCAAGCCTTTTACTAAGGCTGGCTCCATTTTTCACGATGGTAATCAGGTAGTGGAACCATCAGAAAGAATTATTTTCAAAACATATTGTGCAAATGTAACCGTGTACTAAGTTTTATTCACCATATTGTATGCCTTATTGGTCAGTAGATGTCAGTTGTTTAGTTATAGATAATGACAATATCTATGCAGCATTACAAAAGGCAAATAAAAATAATAGCATGGACTTGGGTAATATTTATGGATGCTTGAGTCATGTAGTGTTTAATTCATTATTTTCATAAGGAATAATGCCAAATGATTAGAAACTGACCAATATAGTTCCAATACATAAAGGCAAACCTATGCATCAGATTCAGAATATTTATTCTATTAGTCATCTCTGTTCTTTATTCGCAGTGGTGCAGCGGTAGCATTGTCGCCTCACAGCAAGAGATTCTCCTGTTCAATTCTTGGCTGGAGCGCTTTCTGTATGGAGTCTGCATGTCCTCCCCACGGTCGAGTGGTGTTCGAAAGACATGTGCAAATGGGCATGCCTTCATTGAAGGTTGGGCGTTGCGCTGGCACCTCGGCACCGTAAAAATCTGCTGCCAATCATTAGCAGACCGGAGTTCCACTGTGGCGACCACTAACCGGGAAAAAGCCAAAAGAAGAAGTCATCTCTGTTCTTTATTAACTGTTTTGAAAGACATCCGTAAGATTGTTGATGACATCTAAAAAGTATTCTTTAACAAAATATTCTGTTTAACATGTTCTTTTCAAGACAGGTGCGTTCTAATATCCTTAACGGAGCTGCATGAGCCATTATCTGCTGAACTTTGTATGGGGTCACCAGTTGTAATCATATATGTAGACCTTGCAATGGCCTTTGACTCATTGTCACATGATGTCATCATTAATATCTATCAACATTGGATTGCAACACATTTGTAGTAGACAGCATTAGAGAGTAACAAGCTAACAGGCTTACTAGAGTAATACTATTAAGTAATAATCCAGATTGGTCACAATGGATGGAGGAGTTCCACAAGAATCAGTGCTGGGACCCATACTGTTCAATTTTGTCCTTTTACTTCTTACATCTCAAAAGTGCTTTTTTCTAGATATGCTCGTCAAAGCATGCTATTACTACACTGAATCATATCTATTCTTGGGTAGATGAGAAAGGGCATTAGAGTCAGCATACAGACGTATGAGGTTATCTGTATGGGTGGTCACACTCAGGATTTGCAGATGATGCTTACCAATCCATCCATCCATCCATCCATCCATCCATCCATCCATCCATCCATCCATTCATCCATCCATCCATCCACAATGCTTTTTCCCATTTTTACACATGAGATTTGGGGTGTCACTTCAACAGTGACAGTCAACTAGAGCCAAGGTTCACACCACCAGGTGGATAGCCCTGCCATTCTTTTTATTGAAAAGATTAGACAACTAAGGGACCTTAGGCTGGATCTCCTGTAACTAGAGTTTCAAACAAAATGCAACATTAGTATATAGTAAGCTGTTGATGTTTGGCCTGATAGTTAAAACCTTCTCCTTTAGTGACCCTGCCATGCTTACTAATCTTTATAAGGGCAATATAAAAACTATATTAGAGTGCAACTCAGGATTGTGCTACTACAGGAAAACTGTAACTCACAGTTACTTGAACTGATGTAAGAAAAATGTACAAGAAGCATGCCAGCTTCTAGAGAAACAGATTTTATTTTTATTTATTCTTTGTTTACCAGGTAGATGGGTTGGTCCAAGGTCATGGGAGTCAAGGGGCATGCTTACAAATTGTCACTGACTCTTCCTTAGTGCATCTTCATTGCAAAAACAGCAAGTTTTACTGCAGTGGATTGTAATGTGTGAGATAGCTTCCCCTTTCCCCTTTTTCCACTATAGTGCAACAGTGTGTTGCTATATATAATATTGGGGGTGCGGGGGCTTGCCCCACTGCAATTTTTTTTTTTCAATTTTCATAGGTTTTTTAACTCACTGTTTTCAAAATTATATTTTTGGAAAACAGTGAGCCAAAAACAGAATCATCAGCATATCGTAGGTAAGCCTAACCTAGGTGCAAAGGCACCAAGTAACAAATATTAAAGAGACAAACCAAATGCAATGACAACAACCAGGATCACACTTATGATGAACATACAGGCTGTTACATTTCACAGTAGCTGAAAACTAGCTTAAAAGAAGTTGAACTTGTACATGTAGCAAAGTAAAGATAGCAACATTTCACAGTGGCATATAAAATATTTTCATAAAACTTGACATCTTGTCTACAGCAGATGTAGTTAAGCTTTAGTACTTAAAATTGTACAGGACGTTATCATTTCAGAAGCAAAAGTTATGCCTGATTTATGACCCATTACCTCTAAGACATGAAGGGCAACCCATAGATTAGAATTATTTGCTTCTCAAAAATACACTAGAAATAATGGATTCTTTTTTAACATTTAAGTGTGTAGAACACATCTACACAAAAGATTTATGTCACAGTTTATTTCATATCTTTGAAAATGTCTTCCATCACACATTATAAAGTTATCTACATTCCAGGTCTTTAAAAGGGAGTTACATTCCTGGGTTGGTGTGGAAGTATACAATTCATGGCCATTGGTGGCTTTGTTCCATGATGGCCTCTGGCCCTGAAACAAGGGGGTCTACATACCCTGAACCTATGAAAATCTGTGCAGACAACTCATTATTAGCATGTGCTATAGACGTGCTCACATGCAGTGTTAGCTGGCCTGCTGAATATGTGTAAAAAAAAAAAAAAAACAAGCTAAGATGGAAGAACCTAAAAAAACAGTGTCAGATGATTTCCTGGTCGGCTTTGTGATTCCAAAATGGTCACTGGTTAAACATTTGATTTTTACTTGCTATTATTAAATGACGGCTAAGAGAAGCAGTGGAACAGGATAAGCAGAGAATGTCAGTTACAGATGGAGTACACAGTTTAATAACCTACTGAATTAAGTCACTAATGCAGTTTGACATTTCAGTTCAAAGAATGTTTCTTCTTCAGTAGTTAATTATTTTAAGATAATGATCACAATTAAATTATTCATAAAATTGTCATCCGTATGCAGTTCTGGTTTGGTTTCCACCAACCTCAAGAAAAAGAAAAAAGTGATATTGCAAATATATGCATATCACTGAAAAAAAACAATGTCACTACATTCTTTTAACAAAATGTCCTTTCTCTGAGTTACAGTGACCACAGAGTTACACTAATAAAGTAAGGGGGTATCATGGATGAAGCCTGTCACGTGATGGGTGCAGGTAGGCTTGGGCTCCTGAAAAACATTTATTTTGAGTTTGAGTGAGTGGCATGTTTTACACAAATGTAATGATTCCTTAAGTAACACTGTTCTAATTCTTTCTGTACCTGATAAAACAGCTCTATGCATTGGAGTTGGAGATGTTGTTTTTGAGTAGCTGGGAATCAAAGTGAAATAGCAGACCCTCTTTAATCGGATCAGTTTCTTGTCAGTAGTTTAAGGGAAGATGCATAACCTGGCTAACCATATTTTCTTTTGGAGCACTATATTGTATGTATTACAGTCACTATCAAGCAGTGATAGGATTGGCATATTCTCCATTTCTTTTAATATTGTTTTAAAATGGTATGCCTTATTTCTGCTTTTTATGTTCTGTAATATGTTGGCTACTACTTTAATCTTCATGAGATTTGCTTATCTTCTACTGAAAACTATTTGAAAAAGTTACTTTAGTTTTCTTGTATGTTCAGTTTCTCAGCTTTTGCTTGAAGAAAATATATACAATTAACTATTAAAATTATAAACAGACATTTTTCATTTATTTTTAAATTGTAATAATTAATATGGCATTTTCGTATCTGCACTTATGTTACTGTTGTGTATGGAATATTTTCTCTAAATCATTACTGTGTATTACAATGACAAGTTCGCCATTCAAAGGCATAGCAATACTAAAATGGTTATTGCACATAGCACAGATATCACTTTAACATCATGCTGTTTTGTAGGTAAAAATTTAAAAGAAGAGCCAAGGCAAGTTTAAAGCAATGATGTTCAATTCATTTAAAAAGCCACACAACCATGCCAATTGTCACAGCACAAGTAAAACCCAAACAAAGAAGCACAACATATAATGGACCAACACTGGCTGTTTGTAGCTCATTTGCACAGCAGTGGCTACACATTTTTGGTTACAAGTAAATCCAAACTGACAAAAGTTAAAATATTTTTTCTCAGCTTCCCTTATGGAACATAGGAGCAAGAAGCAGTCGTTTGCTATACATAGTGTGTTAGAGCTCATGCATTATTTACACAGCTTCCTTGTTTTTAGCAGCTTGACCTATCAACAGCTTACACCCAGTGGGACACTGCAGTGCACTTCATTAGAGGAAATGTACTTTTAGTGACTTTTGAGTAGAAGGCACTCAAAGTGACTTAACAGGCCCTCTTAAAGCTAATAAGTTTCTTGTCAGTAGAAAGGAGTCCATTTGATCAATAAAGGTCTGAAGAATGGCATTTGTTAAGCATACATACAATCAATTTTGGGGGGCAGATAGCAAAACTCCACAGCCTAACCTGACTTCAGGTCTGCAGCAAGCTCTCCTTTTTTAACAATTGCATTCAGATATGTGGTACATCAGACCCAGTTATTTCACAGAACTACTAGACTGCTGAACCAGGCTTTAGGCATTATTTTGAAAACTATGGGACATATGCTTTCAGGAAATTTGTGGTATAGTTGGCTTTAGCATCACATTACTCTTTTCATTTCTGTCTGTGATGTCTATTTTAATTCTTCCACAACTGATGGTTTGGATCTCAGAGTCAGATCCAACTCTGCTGCTTCTTCCAGATCATTGGATCCTAGAACTCTCGAGCTCCTCCCTTTACCCATAATGCTCCACCAACCTAATGTATCTCAGATTGAGTTTGGTGCCCCTATATGTGAAAGAATAACCAGTGACAGAAAAAGGCAGCGGTAGAACAGACAAGGGGGATCTGGAGCTCAAACAAGGAACAGAGGATCCTATATAACTCTTACATCTCTCCAGAAGTGTAGAAAAGAAGGAGGAAGGTGGATGGGGAATTGAGGAAGAACAAAAATTATGGTAAGTACATAACTTTTAATCTGATGTTGTCATTTTCATTCATTCCTCAAATGATGGGGCAAACTCCCCAGCTAATGTAACCCTGGGAGGCCCCTAAGGAAGGATATTCTGGAGCACTGCTGAGCTAAATGCTGCTATATTCCTAGAAATCAAATCTACCTTGTAATGAGAAATAAAAGTGTGTGGATTAGCCCAAGTTGCAGCTGCATAAATATCATCCAAGGCTACTCTAGACCAAAAGTCTGAAGAAACCACCATAGATCTTGTTGAATGGGGCCCTAGGAGGTTCTGGGAAAGATAAACCCAATTTGCCATAGACAAAGGTGATACAATCAGTTATCCATTTGGCTAATGTAACTTTAGATACTGGATTACCTAATCTGGTAGGAGAAAAGGAAACAAACAACTCTTCAAATTTCCTAAAATCTTTGATTCTATGAAGGCAGAAGTAAAGTTGTCTATCCACATTCAACAGATGTAACATATACTCTCCTTTGTTAGAAAATTGTGGAAAGAAAAATGGGAGATTAGTGACCTTGTTAATATTCGATTCAGAAGCTACCTTGGGTAAAAAGGATAGATTAGTTCATAGTGACACCCTATCTGTATGAAAAATCAGATAAGGAGGCTTTGAAGACAGAACCTGGAGGTAATATACTCTTCTAGCCAATGTAATAGCCACCAGAAAAATTATTTTCCAAGACAGAAATTTTAGGTCAGCTTGGCTGAAGGTTCAAAGGGAGGTTGAATTAAGGCCTGAAGCATTAAATTTAAATCCCAGGGTGGAATAGGATCTTTTAATGGAGGTCTAAGCAAAAATGCTCCCTTGAGAAAGGCCTTGAATAATTTAGACAAGGCTAATCCAGAATTATTTTCACATGTGGCAATTAGAAATGTCAGCCAGTTGAATAGTTGAAAAACTGACTTCTTCATTAAAGAGTGAAGCTAAAAATTCAAGGATCACTGGTACAGGTACTGAAATGGGGTCCAGGTATTTGCTTAGGGCCCAGAAGACAGACCTGTTCCATTTACTCTTGCAAGTCTTTCTAGTAGAATCCTTATGGGAAGATAGCAAAACATGATAGACTAGGGAAAAGAGACTGAGCTGTCTAGCAATTAGCAGAACTGGAGAAACCATGTAGTCAGTCTGAGGCCTGTTAAGTCCAGGTGAGTCATGCCTGTTGGGTGAGACAGAAGGTCTGAAGTTGGATCCAGGATCCATGGTGGATGTAGAAGATGAGGCCAGAGGAACAGGAACCAAACTTGATGAGGTGCAATGAGGATAATTGTGCTCAACTAAACTGTTTTCTGTAGAAATTTGTGAATTAGTGGCAAGGGTGGAAGCACATACAGAAGTCCAGAGGGCCAATCATGGACTAGAGCATCTCTCAGTGACTCTCCTGATGGAGGGATCAGAGCTAAGAACCTGCTGCACTTGCTGCTGAGGGGAGAGACCAATAGACTGTAGCATGACTGACCCCACTGACAGAAAATTCACTCCATTGCACTGATATTGCGAGACCATGCATGAGGCATCAGAATGGACCTGCTTAATTTGTCTGCAATCACATTGGGTTGGGTATGTGCTTTGCTATTAGAAAGCAATTTAGATCACCCATTGCCATACTCTCATAGCTTCTTGACAAATAGGGTAAGATCTAGTTCTCCCTTGTTTGTTGATGTACCTGACTACCAACATGTTGTCCATCTGTATCACAATTGTCCCATATGGCAGAGTGTCTTGAAAGGCCTGCAATGCTAGAAGGACAGCTTTAATTTCCAGGACATTGATATATGCCTTGGCCTCTTTGGGAGACTATGTGCCTTGGACTGTCCTCCCCAAGTAGTGCCTCCCCACTTGGTCACCATGGCCCTGGGGGAGCAGAAGAGCAAAGGGACGGCCTTTGTAGAGCTGGTTCAAATGAATCCAACACAGAAGATATCTTTTGCACACTTGAGTGGTCTTGACTGATATGGATAATGGATGTTGGAGAATGGACCACTGAATCAACAGAACCATTGAAGGATTTTCATATCAAACCTGGCCAACAGAACAAGGGTGATAGCAGCTGCCATAGACCCATGGACCCCAAAGCCTGTAGTATCAATCAGGCTGGAAGGGATGAATTCTGGATCACTTTCTTGACTTGGGTCCGCAGAGTGTCTATTTGAGTGGAGGGAAGAGAGGCTATCTGACTGACTGTGTCCAAATGAGCACCTATGAACTCCAGACTCTGTGTTGGGGTGAATTGAGATATTTTGTAGTTGACTGTTTTTCCTAGATGAGAACACAAATGGAGTATGTAGTCCCTTTCTTGTATCATTTGATGCCTGGTTGAAGCAGTAATGAGTCAGTCATCTAGATATGGAAACACCTGGAATCCCAGCAGTCTCAAGCGAGCTGCTACAACTGCCATGCATTTGGTGAGCATCCTGGGGGCTAAGATGAGACCAAATTGTAGTGTTCTGAACTGGTAATGACTAACTCCTAGCCAGAAGCATAGATATCTCATGGAGTGCCTGTTCATTTTTATGTGATAGTGCACATCCTGAACATTTTTCAAGCACATCAAACCATCCTTCTGCAGTAGAGGCAACATGGACTTAACCATGACCATCCGAAACTTTGTATACTGTACAAACTGATTTAACATGCTGAGATCCAAAACTGGTCTCAAGTCCCTTGTATTTTTTGGCACAAAGAAGAATCCTGAACAAGTTCCAGACCCTTTTTGGTCTGAGGAGACCTCTTGGATGACTCTTTTTCTAGCAGCTTTTCTTATTTCTAGAGATGCTGCTTCCCTCTGACTAGCTGGAACATTGGGGAGTTAATTCAGAGCTGTTGGTGGGGTATGGAAAAT
The DNA here is from genome assembly GCF_019279795.1 of Protopterus annectens. Classification (NCBI taxonomy): domain Eukaryota; kingdom Metazoa; phylum Chordata; order Ceratodontiformes; family Protopteridae; genus Protopterus; species Protopterus annectens. The sequence continues at coordinate 390,186,417 of NC_056732.1, read as the reverse complement.
GATATGGTATAACATCTGGATATAATCCTCTGCACCCACAAATCTTTTGTGATAGCTAGCCAGGCTCTCTGGTGCAGGGATAAACAACCCCCAACTTCCCCCAGAGAGGGACAGTTGGACCTCCTTTCAGGAGTGCAGATAGGCCCTATCTAAGAAAGAATCTCTTGTTTCCTGGATCTGTGAACTACCCTCTGCTGCAAGAATGGCGTCTTACATTCGAGTTCCCCCTCTGCCTTTAGGGAACTGTCTCCATGTGAATCCTGGAAAGGGCCTTGGGTCTTCTTAAATCACATCTTTCTGCCACCTCATTGGTTCCTACAGAAGGGCCTTTGAGAGGCAGAAAAAAATGCACCCATGGCAGACAGGGTCTTTCCCTCTTGTTTGCACCTGGACAGTGTGTCCTTAACCTTGGGACCAAAAAGAGAAGATCCATCAAAGGGTGCATTGATTAAAGAAAACTTAAATTGTTCCACAAAATCACATAAGTGAATCTAGGTATGTCCCCTGATGGCTATGCCTGAACCTGCCACCCATGCTGTACCTTACACAATATAGAAGATCAACCTCATGGACAAATTTGAGATAGAGCTGTGAAGAAATTCTGTTCCCATCCTCAGAGGACATGGACCCAGAAAGATATTTGGTAAGCTTCTTGGTCATATCCCTTTGCAGTCTTGTAAAATGTGCCAAGTAGTTCAGAGATCTAAGTGCAAAGGTCACCAAAGCATAAACAGGCTTCAAATCTGTCCAACTCCCTAGACTACCTATTACGAGGATGAACAGGGGAACTCTATACTTCTAGTTCCTTTCTTGTAGCTGCAGTAACAACCATGGCATCAACAGGAACTCCCTTATCTAGTGCACATGGTCTTTTGGGAGGGGGGGGTGAGAATCTTATCCAGACTCTTAGGCACTGGCTCAACAGTGTCCAGCTCCTTCCACACCCACCAAGAGACTAAGTCAATGAGCTCATCAGCTGGGGGGGGTCACCCAAAAAGTAGATGGACCAGTCCAGAAAGCCTCCAGGAACATCAATTCCTCTTGGGAGGGGGTATCAGAAGACCAACCACCTCTTTGTTTCAAGAGCTCCAGGATGTCTCCAAAGGAAACATTGTCAGGTGGTGATATGGGGGACTCCTCCCCCTCATCAAAACCAGTGTCCTCCATAAGAATTTCCTAAGGGGAATCTAAGTGTCTCCTTTTGCACTTACTCTTGTCAGGGACTTCCTCAGTGGGGTGTTCTGGGGAAGTATCAGAAGAGATTAAAGTGCCCTGATAGACTGGCTGGAGCCTTGCTCAAGTCCAATTGTTCCAGTGTAAGAGATGATTGAGGATCAGGACACAAAACAGTATGAGGTAGAGTTGTCTGATCCAATGGGGACAGGGATATCTTTTCTCTAGGCATAGAGAAAACCCTCTCCACAACCTTGGAAGCAGAAAGTCTAGATGAAACAGAAGTCGATGGATCCAAAAATGAAAACTCTCGGATGGTCAGCTCCTGTAACTCCATCAGCACTCCACCCAAGGAAGGAGTCAGACCTAAGCTATCCAGTGCTGAGGCTCCAAGGGGAAGAAATGGCTCTTAAAGCTTCAGAGTCAACTCCAAGCCCCAGATCTGATGCCAGTGCTTTAGACCTGGGATTCCTCTAGCTCTGAGGTACTCGATACTGGTCAACTTAGGCGAACCCTTGGATGAAATAGGATCTGATGGAAGTGAAGGGGGTACAGATTCATGGAGATCTTGCACTTTGAGGTGTTGGATCTGACTTTTTAGGACCTTGGCAGGGGGCTCCGATGAGGGAGCTGAATCGAAAGTTGAAGGACATTCTGGAGACCTTTTTTGTGACTCTTTGTTCTTAGTTTGAGGATCACCTTTAGCTGTTTCAGGTTTCTTAAGGATATGAGCCCCAGCAACAAAAAAAGAGAATTTAGAAGGCAAAAGACCACACAGAATCAACTTGTTTTTATGATCAATCAAGGCCCAGAATTGAAACTAGAGCAGATATTGCAATCTGTATCAAGGTGGGCCAGACCTAGACAATAAACACATTCCCTGTGATCATCAGAATTTAGGATTTTATGCCCACAGGAAATTGACTTATTAAATCTTGAAGGTTTTTCTGACACGTTAACAGGGCTGCCAGCAAAAAAAGGGAGTTAAAAAAGATCTTAGCAAAAAGGCCAAGAAGAAATAGACTTTCACTATCCAACTATACAAACAGACAAGCTATTTTTGTTATAAAAGCAAAAGAAAAGTGGAGGAAAGGAGAAAAACTACCAACAGTAGTAGAGAAAGTACTCAAGGAGTACAAAGGAATATCAACAATTTTAAGAAAGTACCAAAAAATGGTAACTTAGCTCTGAGATAGGGAGAAGCTAAAAAAGTAAATTACAGGAGGGAGGAAGAAGACAGGCAAAATACCAAAAATGTAATAGCTCACAAAAAACAATTAGTAAGAGGAAATTTGAAGATTATACCTAAAATACTCGACAACTAGGAATCTGTGTCTGAAACCTACTGGCGGAAAATGAGATCTGAGATATATTAGGATGGTACGGCAATCTAGGTAAAGGGAGGAGCTCAACAGTACTAGGATCCAATGATCTGGAAGAAGCAGTTGTGTCGATGTGAGTCTCGGATCTGAACTTATCAGTTGAGGAATGAATGAAAATGACAACATCAGATACATTACTCTCCATGTATTGTTTCCACAATTCCCAATTTTTCTATGTAATTTACTCCTATCCTTTTCTAAAGATCCCACTTCCAGTTCTTTTACCTCTTTTATTATATTCACTACTTCTAGCATGGTTGGTTTAAATTTTATTTTCATTTTCTAGTATTTGCTTTTTGGCAGCCACCATTAAACTCATCAAGTCTTCACTATGTCTAGGCAATTTAAATTTTGCATCACAGCTCAAAAAAAAAATAATTTCCTTAGTTACACCAATTCGTTCACCCAGTATTTCTGATAGAGTAGTCTGCAGGGAATTTTTAATGCACTTTCCATGGCCAAAAACACTGCATCGATGGGCCCCAATAACATCCTAGGATGTTTAATAAATAGCATGAAACATGATCTCTCTGGTCCACTTGAATCACTTTTCAACTGCAACCTGCAGTCAGGTTTTGTACCCAATGAATGGAAGATGGTTACAGTCATTCCCCTGCACAAGGGAGGTCCAACCACTCATCTGGGTTACTATAGGTCCATAAGTCTTACCAGCTTCATATGTAAGGACATGGAAAGAATCATCATGGACATGATAAATGAGGACATAGGTAATACATTGGACCCATCACAGTTCAGGTTTGTTAAAGGAAGATCATGTCTATTAAATCCGGTGGATTTTTTTGAGAGGGTCACCAAAGCATTGGATGAAGGTAAGAGTGTACACAGCTTAACTTGACCTGGCCAACTCAGGCATTATAGACAAGCTCACTAATTTAGGTATAAACCCTTTTATCACCCACTGGAGAGCCAACTGGCTCACTGATAGGACCCATGAGGTCAAAACAGGTGAGGCTACCTCCACCAAGGGGACACTCACTAGCAGAGTCCCCCAGGGCTCGGTATTGGGTCTACTCCTTTTTGGCATCTATTTCTCTAAAGTGGAAGAAAATGCTGAAGGTTTATGGCTGACTAGGTTTGCAGATGATTGCAAGCTGGAGGTTATCATCAAATCCCCTGCAGACACTAGCATTCTTCAGGAAGGTCAAGTCTCTGACTAATAAATGGTGCCAAAGCCATGGTCTTAAACCCAATGCTAAGAAATGCATAATTGTATCCTTTGAGAAATCAACCATCCCAGCTAATTACCATGTTGATAATACACCCCTAAGAGTCGACCCAGTGGTCAGAATCTGGGTATGCACATAGACAGTAGCCTTGCATTCAACCACAACATGACCACAGTGGTATGGAAATCCTTTTATGTTGTGCAACTTATAAGTAAGGACATGGCATCTAGGTCCAAAGAGGTCATTATCCCACTGTTCTCTGTCCTTATTAAACCAATCAGAGAGTACAGTTTTCCCTTTGGTATGTACCTGACCAGGCATCTGCAGCAACTAAGGTGAGATCAAAGGTGCCTTACAAAATGAATACAAGGCATAACAAACCTGTCTTATGCAGGGCATCTTAAAGCCCTTTCTCTCTACTCAGTCTCCTATAGATTGCTGAGGGGTAATCACTGATGTCCCACTCACCAGGCTAAACAAGGAGAAGGTTACTGTCAGCTGCCTGTCAGGTGCCAGGATCTGCCACATAACCCATGCACTTAGGTCACTCCACAACAAGTATAAATATGACCCTGTCATTGTCCATGTTGGTGTGAATGACCTGAGATGTACCTCCCTGGACTACATGAAAAGAGACATGGAAGAGCTCTCTGATCTTGTAGCTTAGACAGTTATGACCCTAGCCCTGAGTAGCATTCTGCCATCGCTCAGAATGATACTGCAGTACAAGGACAAAATGATTGACTTCAACAATTGGCTAAGCTTCTGGTGTCATTCTAAGGGGATCCAGTATCTGTCTGCTTGGGGTGACAAGGTCGACAGACCATGATGCTTTGCCAGAGATTGCCTGTACCTGTCACCCCTGGGATTCCCGATACTGGTTAAGGCACTTGCCACCCATATAGTGCCTTTTTTAGGCAAGGTTCAAATGACAAATTCACCACCATAACAGGAACAGGCAAGCAAAAACTGTGGGTAATGCTACTCAATGCTAGAAGTCTAAATCTCAAAATGCACTCACTCGAGGCACTCCTTAAAATGGAGAACATCGATATCTGTGTAGTGACTGAGACCTGGTTCAAGGTTCAAGGCTCCAGAGAGCACCCCTGCACTACCATGCTATAACTCATACCACACTTTTTGGCCATGGATTCAACCAAACAGTTTAATAATGGGTGACTTCAACTACCCCACCATTAACTGGGAAAACTACTCATGTATCAACTCCTTAGCTCAACGCTTTGTTGAATTCATAAACTTCAATGCCCTGAATCAACTTATCCACACCCCCACCAAGGGCAACAATATCCTAGACCTAGTCATTACCAACATGAGTGACTGGAGTTCCACACCTGAAGTCAACTCCTCGTTGGTCCAATCTGACCATAAGCTAATCATCCTTGATATCCACATCCCGCCCCCACCCCCCATTAAGGAAACCATGGTAAAAAATTTCTCCAAAGCCAACTTCATGCTTCTTAAGACAGAAGTGGTGAACTTCATGACACCCATGCAGATGGACAATACAGTTACAACTGCTGAATCCTACACAAATGCACTCTATAAGCACTTACACGAGTGCATGGATCGTGCTATCCCAAACAGAACCAAGATGCTATCCTCCAAAAAAAGGAAGCCAATCTGGTGGTCCCCTGCCATAAACAAACTGTACAACAGAAGGAAGAAACTGTTGCAGATGAGAGCAAATTCCCATGAGTGGAGGAGCTCCCTGGTCAGCCTCAGTAAGAAGCTGATATCCCTTATAAGATCCTCCAAAGCTAGCTACGAAAACAAAATCGCCACTAATTCTAAGGACATCCACAAAGCATTTTATAGCTATGTCAAGAATCTAGATGGCAACACCCAGATCTGCTCTGAGTTACAGCACAACGGCATGAAAATTACTGAACCAACTGATATTGCCAACATCTTGGCAGATAGGTTCAGTGCTAACTTTACCCCCCACCCCCTAAAGGACCTATATCTATACAGGAAGAATGCAGAGTCCCTATAATCACAACTATGCAGGTAAAAGCTGCACTCTCTAAAGCGAAAAACACAGCATCCATGGGACTGGACAACATCCCAGGCTGCGTTTTACACAAAGTTCAGAACAAACTGGCTCCCCACCTAAGCACCATGTTCAGTAATAGATTTGCATCAGGCTTTGTGCCCACTGAATGATGCACAGCAACAGTTATCCCACTCCACAAAGGGGGAGCCACCACTGATCCCGGGAACTATCGCCCTATTAGCCTGATGAGCCTGGTCTGCAAGGCCATGGCTGCTATTGCTCAGTATCTTAAAGTAGTTCTAGTTTCTTAGAAGGGCTAGATAGAGTTAGCACTTGTTCTTCTGAGCAGGGCCTTAGACATAATCTAAGAACTCATCATCATGGAACTTATAAACAAAGACATTGGTAACCTCCAAACTCTGGATCCCACCCAGTTCAGGTTTGTGAAAGGCAGATCATGCCTTCTGAACCTGATCAACTTCTTTGAGGCAGTCACCAAAGCCGTAGATGAAGGTAAGGTGGTTCACACAGTCTATCTTGACCTCGTCAAGGCTTTTGACACCACCCCCCATTCTGGAATTATAGCTAAACTCACTAGGTATAAATCCCTATGTCACAAGATGGGTTGCCAACTGGCTCACTGACAGAACCCACACTGTAAAAGTTGCAGACTCCAAATCTGACCTCAAACCAGTGACAAGTGGAGTACCACAGGGTTCACTCCTGGGACCTCTCCTGTTTGGTATCTACTTCTCTGAAGTACAGGCTAACACAGAAGGCCTCTGGCTAACGAAGTTCGCAGATGACTGCAAACTAGGAGCCATAGTCAAGTCCCCAAATGATGTGGACATCCTACAGAAGGGCCTTGCTGAGACAGATGCCTGGTGTCAGAGCCATGGCCTCAAGCTCAATGCCAAAAAGTGCAGTGTCATCCCCATGAACTACCACATAGGCAGAAATCTACTTAACACCAAATGTGTGATAAGAGATCTTGGGACCCAGGTGGACAGAAGTGGGTGCATGATGGTACGGAGGTAATTGTGGGTGGGAGGGAGTTCCATAATTTGGCTATGGTGCAAGAGAATAGTGCTTCACCAGCAGAGTTATTGGCTTTAGTGATCTGCAAGTGATTTTTGTTGCTAGATCTTAATGGTCTGGTGGTGCGATAGGGATGGGGTAGATTCTGGAGGGATGGCACATTTAGTGGATGGTTTACTAGTTTGTGGGTGAGTGAGAGTTGATACCATTGAAGGAGGTGAGTGGTGACTACGGTAGGATGCCCCTGTGGTGAATTTGGCGTTTTGTTGTAGCGGGTCTCTAGCTTGTTTAGATCGCATTGCCTTAGGTTTGGTATATATTGGAGAGGCATAAAGTAGGGTGGAGATAAGGTAGGAATTTGCTACTGAAATCTTTGCTGCTTTGGTGAGAAGTTGCTTATTTCTGTATAATGCTCTTAGTTTTTTTGTGGACTTTGTTTATGGTCATGGATGTGTAAATATCAAATTTTAGTTTATTGTCTATTTCCACTCCTAGCAATTTGGTGTGTTCTGTTGAGTGTATAGTGGTGTTGTCTTTTGCTGTGATGTTAAAATGAGAGTTGTTTTGAGTATGTTTGGTGGGTTGGAAGATGAGTAGTTTAGTTTTGTTTGGGTTGAGTATTAATTGGGCATCGGATAACCAGGTTTCAACAGAGGAAAAGGCTTCCTGTGTGACTTTTTGCAGTTTGGGTAGGGACTGGGCTGAGCAGATGATGGTTGAGTAATCTGCATATTGTATGAGTGTGCCATGTTTGGTGGCAGAGGCTAGATTATTGGTGAAAATAGAGAAGAGTAGGGGTCCAAGGATGAATCCTTGGGGAACACCAGTAGAGACAGGTAATTGGGGAGATATGTAATTCTGCCATACAACGGATTGTTGGCAGTCAGACAGGTAACTCTGAAACCAGCTGGTGACTGAGAGAAGGATAGGTTATTGAGGACAGAGATGAGTTGTTTGTGTGGGACCATGTCAAATGCTTTAGATAGGTCTAGGAAAGTAGCAGAGGAGAGACAGTCATTGTTTTTATGCCGAAGGATAGTGTTAGTAAAGGAGAGTAAGGCAGTGGTGGTGCTATGGTTTGGTCGGAAACCATGCTGAGTATTGAAAAGAAGGTTGTTAGTAAGGAGGTAGTGTGAGACCTGAGAGTGAATGCATCTCTCTAGTATTTTGGAGAGTGGAGAGAGAATAGCTATGGGGCAGTAAATGGTTAGTTCTGTGGAGGGGCCGCCTTTGTGGAGGGGAATTATATGTGATACTTTCCACAGTGTGGGAACATAACTTTCTGACAGAGATCAGTTAATTAAGATAGATACTGGGTAGGCCAGAGCATCAGCTACGATTTGTAGGTATTCACTTGGGAGGTTGTCTGCTGCTAATTTGGTGGGCTTAAGTTTAGTTATGAGTTTTTTTATGTTGGAGGTAGGTACAGGGGAAAAAGAAAAGGCAGTGGGGAGATTACTAGTTGAATGTGTGGGTTGGAGGGGGGGTGTTGTTTAGCTAGTGATAGTATGGTTTGTGTGAAGTGTGTTGAATGAGGTAACAATATTTTTGGAGGAGTGAGGGATGTTAGGAGGAGAGGTACTGACTTTACCTGGGTGGAGGATGGAGTTTATGGAGGACCAGAATTGTTTGGGGCTGTGTTGGGAGGAGTCTAGGGCAGATTGGTAGTATTGGAATGTGTCCTGTTTTATTAGCTTTTTTACTCTATTGCGTAGTTCTAGGAATTTCTGTCTAGTTGAGGGGGTTTTGGTTTCGCACCAGTGCTCCCAGGCTTTATCCCTGTTTTTCATTTCTGACTTAGTGGTTTTCTGTAGCCATGGGGAGGGCTGTGCTTTGGTTCTGGAAAGTCTTATGGGGGCATGGTAATTAAGGATGCTCAGGAAGGTAAAATTAAAAAATTGTACTGCGTCATCAAGACTGAGGTACTTTAGAGGATGCCAGTTACATTCTTTGAGGGATGAGATGAATGTGAGTGGGTTAAAGTTTAGTTTTTTACGTATTTGATGGTAGATGACAGGTTTAGCTTGGTATAGGTATTTTTGAGTAGGAATGTTGGGGAGTGATCACTGAAGCTATCTGATAAGCAGCCTGTTATATATGACTGGAGGCTCTTACTGACTAGTATACAATCCAGGGTAGTGTGCTTGCTGGAGTTTTTATTTATCCTGGTTGGTGACTGGACTAGTTGGGTGAAGCCATAAAGGTTTACATGATGGGCTGGATGGTTGCCAGAAAAGGATTGCCAGTCAATATTGAAATCACCTAAAATTATAGTTTCTTGGGGGAGATGGTGGGTAGACCAGCTGAGGAGGTTTTCTAGTGGAGGGATGTTTTGGCCAGGTGGGAAGTAGCATCCAATTATGTTGATGGTTTTGTTTTGGTTTATTTTGAGGTTGGTATATATTATTTCTTCATTGCCTATTTGTGGAACTGATGATTTTAATATCTGGCTGTTTAGATGCTGTTTAAATATTATAGCTACACTGCCTCCTTTCTTGTTTAGTCAGTCTACTCTTAGTATGCCGTAACCAGTAGGGAGGATTTGCTCACTGGTAATGTGAGGTTTTAGCCAGGTTTCTGTCAGGATGACTATATCTGGGGAGTACAAGTCTATGGTGGCATGGAGTTCATGGACTTTGTTGGATATACTTCTAATATTTAGGCTTAGTAGAAGGAAGTCACTTGGCTTTCTATTGGCTGTGATATGGGAGAAGTTGTGGTTTCTAGTCTGATTATGAGGATTGGGGTTGGAGATGGAAGGGCCAGGGTTGGGGTGGATGTCTCCACTTAGGGCTAGTTTTAATATGCATGAGGTTATTAGTTTTCTTAGTTTTTGAATGTGTTTGTTTATTAGGGAAACTTTACGATTGTGCTCTTTTAGTAATAGGTATGGTGGGAGGGTTACTATGTTAAGTTGTAGGGATGCTTTATGTTTGAGTAATATAGTTGATAGAATATGCGGGGGGTGCATAGGAATGGTTCTTGAGTTAGTGGGAGGGGAGCTGAGTGAGGGTGAGAAATGAGTGGTGGTGTGAGTAGTAGTACAGTGGTAGTGGTTGAGTGGGGGAATGATGGAGTTTTGGTAGGATGTAA